>NC_047674.1:7489461-7739461 GCF_011762505.2 Arvicanthis niloticus | reverse complement strand
TGAAGGAAGCTTTGTACTGACCACCAAATACAGGTTGTTATGCAAATAATATAGACGGTCCCATGTGTGTACACAAGTATAAACTCAGGTATATACACGTGTATATGCACATATACATAAAATAGCAATATGCTATCTATCCATAAACCACCATATAGAATGTATATATGCAGCATTCATTGGAAAGCTGATAAAGGACACAAAATGTAATAAATACTATGTCTTTAAAAAGGATAAACTTTACTAAGATAAAATGCATGAGGAGTGTTCTTATTGTATTAACTGAAATAAGAATATTTATATTTATATATATTTACAGGGACTGGGGAGATGGCTCAGTGGGTAAAGTTCTCGCCATTGCACACATGAGTAAAGGTGTGAATTTGGATCCCAGCACCCACATAAAAGTGGGTGTGCAGGCATGCGTTTGTAAGCTTAGCATTGAATGGGTGGAGACAGGAAGATCCCTAGAGCTTGCTGGTTATCTAGATTAGCCAAGTCGATTAGACTCAACTAGCCTTTTTAACATGGGTTCATATATTATAATACTTTGTTTCTTTTCTTTGAAAAATTTTCCCCTAAAAATGGTAGCTATTAACTTTGCTCCCAGAACATTAATCTTGGCTGAAAATCAGCTGACATCTGAGTCATGTGAAGCCGCGTGCACAGTGTGGTAGCTGTGCTCACTCGTCACGCTGGCTTTCTGCAGCACCCTTCACAAGTGTGCCTCAGGCTCTGTCTCAAATGCCGTCGTTTCTGAGACACCAAAGAGCCACTCTTACATAGCAGATTTTCTCCTCAAATAGTTTTAGACAACACCATAGTTGAAAATACCTTAGCAAGGTGTTCCACAAGTCTACAGGGTAATTTTTTTAATAATTGTTACTTTGAGTTTTTAAATAATATTCATTATAGATGAAACTATATGTAAACAAAAGATTGGCAGTACAAAGACATACCTGCAGGTAAAATATATATATATATATATATATATATATATATATATATATATATATAAAATATATATATTCATATATATTATAATGACAATATTTATATTAGATTACAATATATATAATTTTATGTTCTTTTTAAAACTATTATATCTTGCATATTTCCTAAAATAATAAAAGCTCTTGGCAAGACTGATTACCTTTCAATTCTGAGAATCAATTCGGGTAATGCTAGGTAAGTTTTAACCACTAAGGTACATACCCAAGCTACAAAAATCATTTTAATGGCTGTATAATTAGATTGTAATCCTATTGACTTTCAGGTATCTTATTTTTCTGTGTATGAGCTTATATGTGGACAAATTAATTACATGTGTCTTTATATATAAAAGCAGAAATATCACCACTCCTTAAAATTACTGAGAGGAATTGTGTACATATATGAATACAATAAATGGTGAATGATTACCTGTATTTAATAAGTACAGTAATACGTAAACTGATGCCGACATATATAATAAGTACAAAAAAATTAAACAGTGAGCCGTTACAGATGTGTGAACCCATTTCCAGTAACTGTGGGTGAAGGGAATGAGAACTAGCCAGCTCTGGAAGGAAGCAGTGCTGAGACCTTCCCGAGCAGATGTGCACACACTCCGGGACCTCTCAAATGTCGCAGCTGACACTTTTGGAAGCCTAATACATGTTTTCTAAGGTTTCCTTGGTTCATCTTACAGTTGTTTGCTGTACCAGAGGTACTGCCTAAGGTTTCTGTCAACATTATTTAGGAACAAAAGCTTACCTGCCTCAAGCAAGAATCTATACATGTATACTTAGAAGTTCTGGAACTTGGTATCGCTACTCTTACAATTCAGAGTACAGATGTCACTTGGAAATTATGTTGCTTGAAGCAGTGTGGCTCAGTGCTTTCCAGGACCCCAGACAGAGATGAAAGCTCGGTTGTATAGACCCAGCACATCTTCACAATGATTCATTTTCCTCTGGACAGCATTTATTTTGCGGCAGAAAGGACCTTAGACATGTTTTGTTCAGTTTGCTTAAAACTCTCCTCATTGGAGTCTTTGCCCTCCTGTAATCAGTCTTCCCACGCAAAGGTCACAATGAACTGCTGTAAGCCCAAGGAGAATTTGACAAAACTGCAATTTGTAAAGGGAAAAACACACCATGACCCCAGACAGTTAAAGGTCACCAGACACCTGTGAAACAGAATAATTCCAAAGTGATTTCATGCTAACAAAAAAAAAAAAAGAATTACCATTGACACGTTTTATCAAATAAGCAAAAATCAAGGAACAGAGTTGCAAGTTCAAAGCCTAACACTAGACTGGGAAGCTTTCTGAAGTAAGATCTGGTAAACTGTGTAGGAGTGAGACACACCAGATGTGGCTGAAATGTGTATTCCTTTACCTTGTTCAGAATAAGACGTTTCCTTGACCTCCTTACAAAGTACATGTGATTTTAATACCATCTTAGCTGATTCCAAGAACTCTCAACACCATGTGGCCTGATTTTAAATACAATACAGCTCCTGTATGTGGTCTCATTTGCTAAAATGCATCAGTTTGTTTTGATTTATGAGCTGTGCATAAGTCTTTATTTATTGAACTCATCTATCAAATACAATTCTAAATACCTTCAAGCCTCTGGGAGGCTGACTGAATGCTATTTAGAACTGGTTCCCTAATAACTAAATAGACAGATGTGGATGATCATTTATCACATGACTGTGCCTTCCCATATAGATCTGTATGCATAGTAATCGCAAAAGCCTCTTGTTGGATATTTCTCAAATGTATCCTTTTATAAGACTCATTTTATTTGTAAGCTGGGCATCATGATCTCATATTTATTTCTGCGCAGCTAGAGAATAAATATTATGACAAAATCACAAGTAAACAATCAATAAACCAAATCAAATTTAACCAACAGAGAAAGTCAGTATGACAGAATCACAAAGCAAAATATTAAACTATCTTTTTTTTTTAAATGATCTCTTTTTGCATTCCACATATCCTTCTCATTAATTAAATATCTAACATGTTATTATTGGCTTGGTTACTTGGCATATCTTGTCAGTGCTTAAATTACCAATGAACTGCATATTCTCTTTGTGTGCATAGAAATCATAGAGCAGTCATGGGAGCTGTCAGCTATTTATAATTAATCCTAGTGACTCCTCTGATAAATGGTCATTTGTATACTAGAAAATCACAGAGGTCCTTAGTCATTTTAAATTTTTATATATTAATCTCTTTAGTGTGTGTGTGTGTGTGTGTGTGTGTGTGTGTGTGAGAGAGTGAGTGTTTTGTCTGTATGTATGTAAGTATACAACATGTGTGCAGTATCCACAAAGGCCAGAAGATGTTGAATGCCTTGGCAGTGAAGTTACAGATGGTTGGGAGCTACTATGTGGGCACTAGGAAGTGAACCTGGGTCTTCTCCAAGAGCAGTCAGCCCTGGTGATGGCTGAAACATCTCTCCAACCCCTGCTCCTGGTCATTCTTTTGAGCAAAACCATCTGCCACAGTTCAGATTTTACTTTCTTTACAGATTTTAGTTTCAGATTTTACTTTGCCTGAATATTAAAGGCAGTTAGGTTTTTTTATCCAATTATTTTTATTTTAAAAAAACTCATATAGCAGATTTATTATTTTCTTCTCTCATCTTTTCCCATTTTGCCTCTCATGTTTTTTCAGACAGATGTCATTCTGTACCCCCAGAATGGCCTGAAAAACATGTAGCTCATGCTGACCTAGACCAGTAATCCCCCAGGCTCCCCCTGCTGAGTGCTAGGATTTCAGGTGTGAACCACCACATCTGGCCTCAGGGGTCATCTCCCTCTTCCCCTTTACCTTTCCCTTCTTCCCCTTCTTCCTCTTCTTCCTCTTCTTTCCCTTCCCATTGCCCTTCCCCTTCCCTTTCCCCTTCCCTCCTTGCACTTTTTATTTATTTTAGTTTATTCTCAGCATGTTCTTGGAAGTAAACAAGAGAAAGTCTTTTCAAGGAGCAGGGAATAGTTAATGGTTTCTACTAAATAGAAAAAAAAATCTGTAACTGTTCCCTTAAGTAGTTAATGCAAGCACACACTTGGAAACAGAGTGTAATCAGTAGTGTTTACACATGCGTGCACTGTGCATTCCCATTTTCTCAGTGTGTTAGTTGCTACTCTAATTGTGTTTTCCAAATATCAAATGTACCCAGTCAAATTAACATCAGAGACCCACCTACGCATCTCATAAGACTCAAAGTGTTAGTGGGTGTTGGAAGAACAAATGGAAACCTCTCAGCAGTATAAAACTATCAAGAAAGTAATTTGTCTCTACTGATACAAAAGCAAAGGGCAACATCTTTCACTAGTTACTCTCCTTTCCAGAATCATTGATTGGGCATGCTCATGATAGGAACTCCACTGAACACCAGGGATATGGTGATGGATGAGGAAAGGGAAATTACTTCTTTATTGATATTTATGTATTATAATTTCTACCTTTCCAGTGGTGATTTAAAGGTATAGAAGCCTTTTAGCACTTCACGTACAATGTGATCGTGCATAGAAGGTTATGTTGACAGTGGTGAGAAAAACCGAGGAGGAAAGCAAATTCCTCTTCCGCTTTCATAATAATCAGTCATTACCCTTTAGTTCCATTTTGTGAAATTACTGTTGTGAATATGCACTAATTAGTTTACAAGATAATAAGAATGGGTGGAGCAACAAGAAAGTGACTTCACTAAAAAGCAAGTCTGGCTTCTGAACTTAGAAGAAACATAATTTAAAGAAAAAAATCTTATTTATGTATATAAGTGCTCTATCTGTATGTACACCTGCATACCAGAAAAGAGCACTAGATCACATTATAGATGGTTGTGAGCCACCATGTGGTTTTTGGGAATTGAACTCAGGACCTCTGGAAGAGAGACAGTGCTCTTAACCATTGAGCCGTGTCTGCAGCCCAAAAATGTAATTTTGATGGCAGATTGGAAGTAAATTTATAGGAGGGGACTCATAGCCACTACAGGCAAGAGAAAGGACCCTGGATCTAATACAATGAACAGTTTAGATGGCATGTTTATTGGTTTTGTTACTGTAACAAAACACCCTAAGCTATGTAACTCTATTTTTAAAAGAAGGTTATTTTGCTCACATTCTGGATGCCAGGTAGCCCCCATCTGCTGCTAGTGGACTTTTTTCTATAGAATTCTGAGATGTTATAGGGCAATCTGATAAATTTTCAACCTTATGAACAGCTAACAAAAAGAAATAATGTTTGACCTTAAACAGGAGACAGAAACGCATCCAACCCTCGGTAGAATGGAACTCAGTTAAGACTTAGAATGCTTAAGTTGGGCATGATAGAATTGCCCTTAGCTTCCACACCAAGAATGAGGGAAATAATAATAGCTATGTCACAGGGATGAAACATGTTAAAAATGTGAGGCAGTCAGCAAAGTTATGAGGTCATGCTATCCGGAAGTGCAGTGGCCACTGCTACTTGGGTTATAAACTACTTGTAAGATTGTTATCTGTTAGCCTCAGATATCGCAGCAACCACCTTTCCTATGATTGGCCACAGCTCCCCTAGCATAAATATTAATGACATGCTCTACCTTACCCAAAGTTTCCCAGCTAGGGAAATTAATTATGTGGTTACCTTAGCAGAGAGTCTCGGAATAGAACTAGAGAAAACCACTCAGAAATGCACAGGTTGATGGGGGTGAGCGAAAGTCTGTGTGGACCATAACGAAGTGAAGATCTATCAGTCACAAGCCAGTTAGAGTGGAAGGTTCAGCATTATGATAGGTTTCCAGTCCAGACTAGGATTGGAAGGAAAGGGAGTAACCGTTCTCTCAGCATGACAACCAGAGGATCATGGGAATTCCTAATCAGAAAGCAAAAGATGACCACAAACAGTGTAGTTTGAATTTTATGGTCACCAGAGAGGGAAGGGGAAATTCAGTGTTTGGGACTGAGAGAATAATTATAGAAAATATATAAAAATGGCAAAAAGAAAAAATTCAATTTTAGACATGTTAAGTTTCCAAAATCATGGAAAACAGCCTCAAGGTAGACATTCTTAGAATACAGGATTTTTTTTAAAGATTTTTAAAAAAGTGTGTGTGTGTGTGTGTGTGTGTGTGTGTGTGTGTGTGTGTGTGTGTGTGCAGGAGTATGTCCACATGAGTGCAGGTGCTTTCAGAGGTCAGAAAAGGAAGTCATATCCCCTGGCACTGGAGTTACAGGCATGTGTGAGCTTCCCAGTGTGATGCTGAGAACTGAACTGAGCTTGTTTGGAGGAACAGTGTTCCCTCATGTGTGCTGAGCATTCTCTCTAGCCCCCAGAATAGTTTTATACATCAGTTTGCTACTAGCAAAACTGCAGGTGTAATTTTTCTGGAGATAAGAACTTTAGCAGTCAATGACTAAGATCACTGGGTACGAGGGAGAAATATCCAGCGTAGACCTTGGGATATGACAACATTTTCATATGTTGTGCAGATGAAAAACAGAAAGAAAAACAGAAAGCAAAGATGGCTGGAGAAGATTTGTATAGAACATCATGAAAAGAGTTTCCCATAAATTGCTACATACATACCACTCACAAGCCACAGTGATGTACATGCCTGCACCTCAGCAAGGGAAGGGGACAGGAGGAAGAACATACAAGAGAGGTCCTATACTCCATGTGGTGCAAACTGGGTATTTATTGTCATTTAGTTAGAAGTAGTACAGTTCAAATATGGCTCGGGTATACTAGTCACATGACACTCGATAGCCTCGGGTAGGTAGAAGTTCTGCTGTTGAACATTGCAGGTGTAGCCATCCCCATCAAGGTCAGTTGTTAGGGCTCAATTCTGGGCAGTAGCCATAGCTGCTCTGAGTTCCTGAGTGCAGTGGTCATGACCATGAGATCCTTCCCATTTCAAAGCAACCCTCCCCATTCTCTGGCTCTCACATTCCATCTTCTTCCTCTTCTGTAATGACCTTTGAACCACGGAGTAGGTACTGCAGATGACTCATTTATGGAGAGCAGTCAACGCTCACAGTTATCAGGCTTTTGGCCAGTTATAAGACTGTGCATTAAACACTGCCCTTTGACGGTATCACTGACTTGTGGGTGTGGATATGTCCTTGCTCCCTCAGCAGCCTGCATACCACCTTGTGCTCAACCAACCATCCCACCACCCCTCTCCACATAGGAATCCTATATTCACCACCAACTCCTCCAATACCCACTGCCCAAGGAGGATTCCTGGCACTCTGAAAGCTAGTGCACAGAGAAGTTGCCAGCTCAGAGCCAGCTTTATTGTTCTATGTCACATAATAAAACTGAATAGTGTCTTCAACAATCGGGTCTTAACATCTAATTCTGGTGAGCAACCAAGAGCAGGGCAAGAGCCTCTATTGCTTTGGAGGGCTTCTGAGAACCTACCTGACCAACAGTTCATCAGATGTATCCCTTACCCTGTTCTGGTCATTTTTTTTTTTAATTATCTATGACTTTCAAGAGCAGCATTATCTGCCCATACATGGTATCTCATTTTAAGCTCCTTTTAAAATTGTGTTTCTTAATTAGCTTACAAAGTAGTTTCAATACAATGTTTTCACATGTCCTCAGTTTTGATTAGCCCTTCCATCGGTGCTCTCCCTCCTTCTATCTCGCCAGCCCCACCCCCTCTTAAATAGCCACCTTTTTACACAAGATGCACTGGAGCATTTTTAAATAAATGGTGTTGGGAAATTTGGATGCCAATAGTAGAATTAAACTAGACCCATTTTCTTACCCAAATCAATTGAAAGTAGATCAAGGATAAGAAATTCTAAAAATGGCAAAAGAATGCTTGAGGGAAATAACTTCAATATATAGATATAGGCAATGGCGTTCTGCAAAGGACCCCAGCAGCTAGAGAAGCAATAGCAGGCATTGGCGATTGGGGTTATGTTAAACAGCTTCTTCACAGCAAAAAATAAAATAAAATCTGCAGAGTAGAAAAGTGGACACAATAGGAGAATCATTTTAGCCAATTTCTTCTATTTATATCCTGCCTCTTCGAATATCAGACACATTGTCTAAGTTGAGATCTTAATATGTCTAAGAGAAATGGTTACCCTTTCAAGATTCCATCTATCCAGGAGCAGCCCAGGGAGCAGGAGAGAAAGAGAAAGGAAGAGAGAGATTGACTGGTCAAGGCCTTTCATAACAATTTGGGAGATAGTGAGACAGCCATCTAGTGGTCTCTGGAGCTGTGTTTTCACAGTTCAGTGAAGCCAGTGTACAACCGTTCCTGTCATGCTGCTTTAACATTTTGCTTTCCTAACCCGAAGAAGATTTAAAATGACTAGTTCAACCAACCAGCATGCATTTGGTATCTCAGGACAGCTTTTAGACTCTGATGAGGCTAAAGGACTTTGTACTCAGGTTCTTCCTCCTGATGCCATTGATTCCGCTTTGAAATTATGTATTCTAATTGTTCTTGAAATAACATTGTATTTTATTTTCTATATGAAATGTCTCATGGCAGAAGCATGATAAACTCTTTATACTTTGTGAAACAAAAGACTTTAGCTGAAAGGGATTAACTTCTTCTGGAAGGCAGAGTGTGTCTGTGACCTAACCAGTTTGGTTGAGTTATTGTTTGTTTTGTTTTGTTTTTATTAAAGAGATTGCCCCCATTATTTAGTAACTGTTTTCTGATTGAAAATTTCACCTGGGATAGGTTGATTTCATGGGCAAGAATTGCAAACCTATTTTGAATTGTTGAGCCAAGGTTATTTGTAACTATGTAGAATGTGTGTGCCTAAGTTTGGAAAAACTTTGTATCCCCTTGCACAAATGTCTTAAGAACATATTCTTCAGTGGCTTGCATCACAACTAAACTATTAATGACTTTTTGTCTTCTTCTGGCCATGAAAAGGGTTATAAATGTTAGCAGTGATGCTGTAAATATAATTGAACATAACCAATCAGAATCAAGAATCAGGATTTCCTAGTAGCCAAGCTGTAGAATAAGTTAAGAACTGGAAGACCTGAAGTTGTCAGGGATCTACATGTGATATTTTCTGTCCACAGAGCAGACATCATGGGTTTGACCGCACATTTGGTGATAACTAAAGCATTGTATGGGCTTTCATTAGATACTGTATCTAAGCACAATTTATACATGGTTTGTTTTCATAAAACCCTACTTAAGCTTGTTCTTTACTATAGCCATCGACAACAGTCTGTGCTGACGCAGCTAATGATTCTCAAGGGTATTTGTCTTTTATGATCTTTGTTTCCCGCTGTTTCTAAAGGGATTATTGTATCAAAAACAATTCTTCTGGAGTTTCTTCACTTCTTGTTTGAGAGGAACAATTGGGACTCCTTATGGTACTACTAGGGAAAGTATGAGACCGACTTCTCAGTTGCCACAGATACACATGTCTGATAGAGTGATTACGTTTCAAAAACAGTGTTGGAAAAAGTATTTAATTTTTTTGTAGCTTATGAATTAACAGATTTTTAAGACAAATTGAAATCATTTTGTTGTGATGATAGCTTTCTGTAATGAATCTGTGAATGTATCTTATTGATGGATAGCTTTCTGTAACGAATCTGTGAATGTATCTTATTGATGGATTCCTAAATTCCCAATTTCCATATCAGTTCATCCATTCTGTGGAAGCCAATGTGTAAAACATACCATGCAATCACATGTGAATCATTGTTTTTATTTCTATGAATCTGCCAATGGTCATAAGGTGAGAAATAGCAGGGAGAAGATGGTATATAGATGAAATGTAAAAATATGCTTTCAGTGTTGAGTTTCTTCTCTCCTTCTCTCTGTCCCTTCCTCTCCCCCCACCATGCCCATCCCTCTGTCCCTCCTATACATGAAAGCGTGAGAACAGCCTTGCTTCTCACCGTCACAATCAAGACTTGATGTTTCTGAGGCACCAGGTTTTGTAAATTGTACTGTCTTATAAACACTCTGTGTCTTTATTTCTCCCCCCCTCCCCACAGGTGATTTCTATTCACTGCTTTCCAAGCTACTAGGAGAAAGGGAAGATGTTGTTCATGTGCACAAGTATAATCCAACAGAAAAGACAGAATCTGGGTCAGACCTGGTGGCTGAGATTGCAAACGTAGTCCAGAAAAAGGACCTTGGTCGGTCTGACGCAAGAGAGGGATTGGAGCATGAGGAAGGGGGTAATGCTGTCCTAGTCAGAGACAGGATCCACAAATTCCACAGGCTAGAGTCAACTTTGAGGCCAGCTGAGAGCAGAGCTTTCTCATTCCAGCAGCCTGGTGAAGGTCCTTGGGAATCAGAACCCTCAGGAGGTGCGTTCAGGGTTTCTTTTATGCAATAAAGTATGAAACACTCTGATCCACATTAGCAAAATCTGAAGGGAATAAAAATAAGTAGCAAAACTAACCAATAGAAAAGACTTATTGGAACAAGTATGACTCAGATTTAAGCTGTCCAATACCACGTTTTGTTTTGAAAAGATTTTTTTTTTTTTATTTTCGTGTTGGTCCAGTAGCGAGTCAATTCAAAGTAGGACCACACTGGATTCATTTCAAAAAGAATGATATGTAAAATTCAGAGTAATAAAGCAACATTTTCCTTTGGCTCAATGGGAAGAAACTGAAATTTCCAAAGCTCACCTATAAATACCAGTGTATATAGTGCTTACACTACCTTCTCCAGTAATTATTGTCCTCTCAAAGGAGTCAAATACTCTCAATATTTTTACCCAACTGACTTGTAAAATAAAACCATTTTGTGACTGATTTCTTAAGTTCCATTATCAGATTTTATCTTAATTGAAATTTGAGTATACATTTCTGAAGGGACTCTCTAGTAAGTCAATAATTATCAGATTTGTCTTTATTTCTAGCCAGGATTGGCTTCCATAATTAGAGAACAATACCTTATTCCCTTCAGGTTTCTATACCAGCAAGCGATAGATGCCTCATCTTTGTCTTTAATGATGCTGTGGCCTCTGTGATATTGATTGTGTTTTGTGTGAC
This sequence comes from Arvicanthis niloticus, assembly GCF_011762505.2. Taxonomy (NCBI): domain Eukaryota; kingdom Metazoa; phylum Chordata; class Mammalia; order Rodentia; family Muridae; genus Arvicanthis; species Arvicanthis niloticus. Next base: position 7,728,477 of record NC_047674.1, on the reverse strand, counting down.
TTGCTAATGTGGAAAGCGGAGTAATAAAGCATGTCGAGAGACTCTCTGAAACAGTAACAGATATGCGTGCACGGCAGATGTCCTTGTGTGGGCTTGGATGGCACAGGCTGCCAGCTTTTGTTTTCAAATTCAGCTTTGCAGGAAGCCATGAATTATTCAACACCCAGCTGATTTTTATTTATAATTGAAAAAAAGTTAACATGCAGCGCCTTTGCTCACATGGAAGTTTCGAGTATTGTCCATGGGGACTGGCCTAATGGTCTGTGCGAGGTGTTAAGTGGGGCCTTCGCTTTTAACTCCTCATATTTTAACAGGCTCTAACTGGTTCCAATTTTGTCTAATAAAACTGTTCCTCAAGAGTTGATCCTGGGACTCTTCTTGCTTGCCTAAGGTGTTTAAGAAAAACCTAACTTCTATATCCTATCAAAGAACCAGTGAGCTGATATCTGGGGGTGCAGTGACAGATGTGCAGTTGTTTGTGCCTCTACCCATCTCATAACACAGAGGGTCTGTGTGAGCCTCTATGTTAAGAATACAGATATGTAAAAGGCCAAAGGCCTCCTGCCAAGTGCAACTCTGTTCACACACTAAAGGATAGAACTGTAGCATGTGATAGTCCATCACTTAGGTTTTCATTCCTGATTTTAAATATCTTGGACACTTTTTCTCATCATGTGTGGCAATGGACAAACCAGCATTCAGGAACTGGAAAGAGGTTTCAGTGGTTAAGAGCAAATCGTGCTCTTGCAAAGGACCTGGGTTGGGCTCTGAGCACACACGTGATAGTTACCTGTGACTCCAGGGCCAGGTGATCCTATACCCTCTTCTGGTCTCTGCAGGTACCAGGCCTTCAGTGCCTAGAAATACACACAGGTCATCATGCATACATGTTTTAAAAGAATTGTGTGTATTTCTGAAGTCTTAGTTTTTCTAAGAATGAAATCTTCAAAGGTAGAAAATGCATTTTCTCCTCTGCATCATTTGCTAGTCCCAGAGTTAGTCATGAGGCAGAGCTCAGAAGAAATTTCCTCTGAAGGTCTCACTGGGGAAGTTTTTCTTCTTCTCATAAATATGGGTAAATGTCACTATATTTAATGAGTCGTTGAATGTTAGGCAGGACAGCTCCCAACTGGTGAACAAACTCTATATGCATTTTCTTTCTGAATTGGCTTGTTTTTACATTATTTCACTATTCTCACTCTAAATCTGTTAAAACTGAGTACAAAATAGTAAAATTCAGACATGGTGAGGTTAGTTGTAAATGCCCATTTCCTAGTCCTCTCTCCTGATTGCTATTATGGGATGCACCAGACAATAGTAAATAAAGTTTGTTCAGGTGTCATTTCATTGTATTCATCAGAGGAAGCTGGAATCTACAGAAGGCTTCCATTTTTCAAAAAGAAAGTAGGAAGTTTTGCATATATAATGAATGGCCTTATAATATTAGTATTAGTCTAACTTATGTGCCCATCTCTGAGGTGGGAAAGTGAAATAAACCTGATAGATAACCTGCTTTTGTTTCTCTTCTGACCTTTCTTTACTCCATGCAAAGCTGAGTATGGCCCTAATGGTCTAAGAGGAATTAGGTGTCTTCTTTATGTGCTTAATTTGCTAGATGGAGTTTTATTAGCTGCAAAGAAGAAAGTTACTTTTTATATGGCACTGATGAAGCAAAGATGCAAGGCTATTTGGTCACTTAACATTATAGCACAGAGTCATTTCAGATATCTTTAAGGCATGTTAATTGTCAGAAGAAACTGAAGCCAAGAACTTAACCTATTGAATGAGGTCCTACAGTCTAGATTTAAAACATGAATGTTATGATTTCCAATATGCACTGTCTAATGCCTTAAGTTCAATCGATTCCAGCTTGGTTAAAGTTGCTTGCCTTGTTCATTGGAATTCTGGCCCCTCGCTGCTCAGAGGCTGAAGGTGTCTCCTCAGAGCCCTGTCCTGTGTCTAGTTTTTGCCTTCTGTACAACCTGTAACAGTGATGTGGTCAGCAGCAGAAATCTATGTCTTCTGTATTTTCTATTCTGTTCTCCATATATTGGAACTGTGATGTGGGGACAGATCCCACCCAGCTGACTTGATGGTTCAAAGGAGCGATGAGTGACAGACCAGCTCAACACTTTGAGTGTGATGTTATATGGTTGGCCCAAGGATTTAAGCGTTTCTAAACAATACCATTTATGGATGTTTAACTCTGTCAGGATTATACTTGGTTCCACATCCTGGTGTCTGACTGCATGCTGGGTTCTCTACTTCATTGAGGTTCAGATATCAGTGATCTTAGCATTCTTCAGAACAGAGTTTACATGCTGTATGATCTCTGTGTCTCTGAAATACATACCCACTATAACTTGTCACTTTCCCCAAAAGCCCACATTTGCCCCAAGTAAAATTTGAAACCCTCATAACAAAGGTCATACGAATGAACAGACTCAGCTACCAAAGCTGCCTGCCTGCCTTTAAAAGCTCCAGCCATTCAGTTTAATACCTTGACAAGTTTTTTTTTTTTCTTTTAATTCTTTAAGCTTTAGTTTTCTCATCTGTAGAATGAGGATTGCAGTCTTTGCAGGGTTGACATCAGGCTCTCATGAGACTGCATATGAAAAAAGTTGCACATCATAAATTGTGAATAAATGTGACGACACTTTATTAGTGATCATTGGCATCAATACATCAATAGATTAAAAAACCCAAAATTAAGTGAATAATAAACATTGTTTTAATCATAACTTCTGAATATTCTCTTTCTTAGTGAGAATCATTGAACATTTTTACTTTTTGAGAATTTCATACATGAGTACAATGCATTTTGATTATATCTGAACCCCTTCAACTTTTCACTTGTCCCCTCCCCTGTTCCCCTTCCAAAATTTATGTCCTCCTCCTCCATAGTGACTGTGTGTGTGTGTGTGTGTGTGTGTGTGACCTAGTACGTCATATTACCATTGCCCATATGCACATGGCTGACCAATGGAGCAGGAACAGCTATCACAGGACCCTTGTCCCTGGATTAAACTGATTCAGCTTTCCTTGGGAGCTGCCAAGGGCCTTTAGCTCCTCAACTAGAAATGGGACCTCTTAAGCCTTTCCTGATCATGCTGGAATGTTGAGTTTTGTGGTCTTGTGTAGGTGTAGTATAAGTAGCTGTAGCTTTCGAGAGGTCACAGGTTCAAAGTGCCTTCCATGTCCAGAAAATGTGATGTTGTTACAGTCCTTCTGGCATTTTTTAAAAGGAAGTTTGTAAGAGAGTAGGTTTCCCTGGGAGCCTTCTGAGTCTTCCCATTACTTCTGCTCCTCCCTGCCCTCTGCCTTACCCACCTGCACTCCTCCCTACGTGAGTCCCCACACCCATCACCACCATTTTTCCCTTTCTCCCTCAATAGCACTTCCGGTCCCCTCTCTGCTATTCATTCTCTCCCTCTCCACCATTGTCCCTCTTTAATTCCCACGTTTCCATGTTAGTGTGAGTTATGCATTCCAGCCTAAAGGTCCAGAGCGAAAATCCCATAAATAGGAGAGAGCATACATTTGCCTCGGTTGGTCTGGGTTGCCCCATGTGGCATCTTCTCATGAACTTTGTAGAAAGGAGCAGCTTTTCACACATTAGTGAATTGTGAATGTTATCATACTGAGTTTGTGGATGCTCAAATCTCTGACCAATTTCATTGATCTACATTGGGGTTTTTTTATGAGATACATGAATTACAGGATGAAAACATTGGACTGAGCGACCGAGACAAATTTTTGCACATTTGCACTTATGTTGCTTGGTTTCTGTCATTCACAGTTTAATATTTGTACTAAGATAGAGGAGAAATACAATCTTATATTGTCTTCTACCCAGCTTTAGCTGGCAGATTTTACCACACTAGTGTTTGTTAGCATATGAAAAACTGGTTCAGCCATTGAAACTCTACATATACTATAAAATGATTATGCATTTGATTGACACTTCTGATTCAGTAGAAGAATCCAGATGTCTTTATTATTATGATTCATTGATTTTGTTGTTGTTTTTGATTGATGAAATAACTTTCACTTAATCTTTGAGAGCATCCTTACTACACATTCAGTCATATGCTTCTCTGTGGTAAAGTCTTACAGAATTCCGAGGTTAAAGTAAAGCATTTGGCTGGCTGAGTTTTCACCTTTGGAGTGCATGAGATGATAACCACAGACAATTTAGAGCTTACTTTGAATAAGGCTCAGTATCATAGATATGTTCATTCATTTGATCCTCACAACAGCTGAGTTACAATCACATCTCAGAGAGGCAGAAACTAGGGCATGTGAAGGTTAAGTTACATGCTCAGGGTGCCAGCACTCTGTAACCAAGAATCAAAGTCATGTAGACCTTCTCCAGAGTCTTGCTTTGTAGAGTTTTTGTCAGTCTGTACCCCTCAAGAATATAATCCAACTGGAGAGAAAGACTTTTAGGCAGACGCTCCCCTAGTTACCCTGTCATCTCAGCCTACACTTACAATAACCATAGTGTCGATTACTCTTCTCATGTTTCACTGTCTACACCGAAACACAAAGAAGACCCTACTTGCTTCTTTTTTCTGAAGAGACTGTTAGAGTTGATGGCCTCTGGGAGTAGATGAGTTTTCTTTAAGGTGAACCCTTGGTTGATTAACCACACTCTGGGAATAAATACCTGAGTATATGGGCTGCTAATAAAAATAAACTCTGCGTGTTATTAAACAAAAACGAAAGAAGGGGAAAATGAAGTTGAGAGGGGTAAGGAGAAGTCAGTGTTAGGGTAAATGTGACCGAAGTGCACTGCATACATATAGGAAATTCTCTGAGACTTAATACAAATACTACATACAAAAACTAATTCAGTCTCAACTTGATCCAACTGGCTTTCGTCTTTCTAGTTAGGAACGTTATTCCATGAAAATAATTCTGAAGTACATTTTCAAACAGTATGATAATAGAATGGTTTTAGCAGACTGTGTCTTTGCTCATATGTATATGTGTGTGTGTGTATATATATATATATATATATATATACATATATATATGTATATATATATATTTCTATATGTACATAATTATTTTATATACATAATTATTTCTATACATATACATAATTCTTCAAAATTCTTCTACACTCATTTTTGTATTGCTTTTAAGGCTCCATCTTTTACCTCTTTCTTATTTCACTCCTGTTAAATGAGACATTGTAATTAATTCTTGTTTTCTCTTTAACTTTTTTGCAAACATTTCCTGTGTGGCATTGGTTAATTATAGTTATTGCTGGCACTTCCAATAAATAATAAATCTGTCAGCTATAAATCATGTTTACTCACGCTACTGACAAGTATAGAGGAAGCAATCCCCACATCTTGTTGAAATGTAGTGATTTTCTCCAGTTTTTCTTGTCAGAACTAAATGTGAGGAACCTTGTTATACTGAAGTTAAGTCACAGTGCTATGCTTAAATTATATCAAGCTAGAGTTTTATGTAGCTCTGTTAGTCCTCCCATGACACAGATAAGTGGCTGCCCTTTTAAATGCTTATTAATAAGATCATGTGACAGTAGTTCTGATTCCTAGCATTAATCTCTTTCTCGGAAAGGTGTAAGATTCTTTCAGTGATTTATTGATGTAATTTTAATAGTAATGCTTAATTTTCTAAAGTGATTTTTTAATCTCTGGAAGAATATGAGCTATGCATTTATTGTTTTTGTAATAAATACAAGGGCTCTGTGGAGAATAATATAATTTGTTACAAAAGTCTTAGATGCCATTTAAACTCTCAGGAGAACAGTTTTATTGCTCTTGGCACCTTTTTGAAAACAGTGAATTGTGTTAAGGCTACTAGTATGCCCAATTAATATGTACTTACTTTATTTTTATAAAGCATTGTTTTCTCTATTATATTCTTGAACCAGAATTTTAAAAAATACAGGCAATCTTAACCACATTAATTACTCTCTGAGTTTAACACTGGTCACATTTTTGAGTCAGGGATGGCTGAGCAAGGTCATAGATATGAATTTTTTAATTTAATATCTGGTTTAATCCAGAATTCTAAAACATTTAACTAGTCACTGAATCCTTTAAGTAAAAAGTAGATGAAATCTGAAGCACATCTTTTTTTTTTTTTTTTTTTTTTTTTTGTGTGAGTGAAAATGTCAAGTTAAGATAGAACCGAAATACGTTTGGTCATACAATTTCTTTGGTGAGTCTTTTAAATGTTCCTATTTTAATAATTAGAGAAAATTATCCTTGGTCTTGGGGTCTAACGTCTGACTCAAGCATAAATTCAGTTCTATCAAGTAATAAAATAATATGTGTTGATTCCAATGCAGTTGGGGGGCCCTGACTCTTGAGTGCTTTGTAGTGGGCATAAGAGCAGTCATAAAATATTTCTAGATGACTTTCTTAATTTTACTCATATAGTCTTAAAGGAAGTAACCTTTAACCTTCAATACTACTAAGGTAGTTACATTGGAAAGGAAAGCTTTCATTTCCTGATCCAGTATGCACAGAGGAGAATGTGAACTCACTTCCTTTCCCATCCTAGAATCTGATTAACACAAGAACCCAGATATCTAACGTTGAAGTCTTATCTGGGTACTCTTAACACCTGCAAGGCTACTGTAAATTAAATTAAAAAGCTTTTCAAATATTTTGTATTTAAAAGCCAAGTTTTTCATAGTGTTAATTTCCTTAGATACCACCAACACTGTATTAAAAATTCCCAAAAGTGGACCTTTCAATAAATGCTTTCTGGGTATTTATAATGCCTTTGTGTTTTGGAAAATCTCTAACCATACAGACCAGTAGTTTTATAATTGGTATGGTTTGGCCCAAAACAATTTGCTCCTCATAGACTGTCTGATTAACCGAATAAGGTTTATGATGTTGGGACAGTTCACAGACAGATTAGCGATCTTTATAAGGTAGTTCTAATAGTCTATGAAATGTGTATTTGACAGCATCACAATGAATACTTTGCACATTGGATACTTTTTTATCACAGTTTACACCATTCATCTTCATGAGCACTTAACCACACTCCATGTTGGTGGTGTAATCTAAAAGCTGCAGATGCAAGAATATGTGTGCATTTAACTTAAATGAAAGAAGTTCCTAAAGTCTCATTTTTACTACATAGTCTTATATTATTGTCAAGATTACTTTAGGGTAAAAAGAGGTAGCTGTATACATAAAGTATGAGAGTGTAAGAGGGTAGAAATGCTAACCATCCTGATAGAGACTGACTGGAGTGAGTATATATGAGACTTGATAAAACAGTAAATGAGACATGTATAGTCATAATGTTTCTGGCCTTTTGGGAATCTGATAAACGCAATGAAATATCCAGTTTGGTACCTGCTTAAGATTCACTTAGAGTCCATCTGTAAGTTCCAAAGTTGGTTACTCAGGACAGAATGAGGAGAACTAAATGTACAAGCCACAACCAAGATGAGATGGGAACACACTGAAAGTCAAGCTTCTGTAAACTATCTAAAACGTTCCCTTTGTGGAATGATTTATCTATCTGTTCATCAACCTAGACATCTTTAATTATAACGTTTCTGCCCTTATTCCCAAAGCTAACTTTCAAGGGCACAATCTTAACACTATCGCCCCATGCTTATAAACCTTCACTTATAAACCTGACTCACCGTTGACTGTAGCATCAGTTTCCAGCCTTTTCTATTTTGACAAGCAAGTGTGATAAATGATGGATGCTATTCATTAGAAATCTCTGGTATTCCCATCCACTGGCATGCCCAGGTTATTTGCAGATTTGGTCATGTTAGCTGAAACCCTGCCCTGTGTCTCTCTAACCCAATACAGCCTCTCACAGCACACATGAGAGAAAATGGCATCAACACGTGCTTTAATATATCACACACTAAATCATTTCCTAACTCTGTGATTTTCTACTATGAAGAAAGTACTTGCATCGTGCCTTAAAATTAATTGCAGTATAGATCATGGCACTACTGGAAAAAAGGAAACCAACTGTCTCCTTGTTATATCCATGCTCTTTCTGTGATACATCATAGTTTTTTCTGCCTAAGTTCAAAGTAGATCTGGTGGTTACCTTGTCCTGTGGCCATGCTTGCCACAATCACCTGGCATAGAATTCATCTCCCATGCCAGGTTACTAAACTTTATGAAACATACTGTAGCTATAACATCCTCACTTTTCTTCTTTTCTTCTTTCTTCTTTCAACTCCCAAATTCCCCTCAGCCTCAGCTCACCCATTCTTAACTTGACACGAAAGCACATTCATTTTTAATAATTCTAGGTGAGCTTCTGAAGAGATGGTCACTCCATGCTATGCCAGCCAAAGCCTCAAGACAGAACAAGAACTTTTCTGTTCTTATGCTCTTTTGTGTCCCAAGAATTCGGTTCCTGTTTTCCCTCATTGATAAAGTTATCTTACCTTTTGCATTCTTACTATATCTTTCTGTTCATCAAGGCCAAAAAAAAAAAAAAAAAAAAAAAAACCCATGTTTTTATATCTTTATGTTCACAGAGTTTAGTTTAAAGAGTTCACTTACCTGCTAAAAATGCTTTATTAAAAATCCTTGATAGATGTTAGCTTTTTTTGTTAACTTATACAAAGAAGCCGTATGTTAGATGAAATAATTTTTCATGGACAGGGGTCTTTACACTTACATAATTGAAGAAGAGTATTTGTAAGTGCTTAGTCTTATATTGGCACTCTCTCAAGGGTTCGGGTGCCTATTATATAAGCTCTGCAATTTGCTTTCTTCTGCCAGCCTTTGATGCCTCTTTTTGAGGGCTTAACTACTTGTTGGCACACTCTTCAGAAACCGGAGTAGAGCAATGGAACTCAGATTGCTGCTTTGATGTTTCTCAGAATCTCTGTTGAAGCATTTGAGAGGAGAACATGAAACTGTGACACAATAGCTTTCAAAGTTATCTTAATAGCTACCTATCCTCAGGGCAGATAACACACTGTATAGTAACTGTTCATTCATGAGCTGGTTTATGACATGGATTAACACAAATGAACTCAGGTCTTCTCTGAAGATTGTGTTCGTTAGAATACAGAGTAGGTATAATGGGGGTCAGAAACAGGAATAATTTATCAGTCAATAATAGAGTTGTCAGTGTTGCCTTTTTGTCAAGTTTGAAAGCAATGAAATATATACAAGGACAGATAATTCCAATTTTTATAGGAATGCTGAAGCTAAGATAAATGATATCTTATTTTAGGAACTGCTATCTATTGATCATCCAGATTTTATTCAGATGGATGGATGATAGGTAGGTAGGTAGGAAGATAGATAGATAGATAGATACATACATAGATAGATACATAGATAGATGCATAGATAGATACATAGATACATAGATACAAGAGAGAGTAATACATTGAAGGATTGGCTTTTGTCCCATTCCTACTATTTATTTCTGTTTTAAACTTGTATATTAAAACAAAATGTTTGGGCTGGAGAGATGGCTCAGTGGTTGAGAGCACTGACTGCTCTTCCAGAGGACCCCGGTTCAGTTCCCAGCACCTATATGGCAGCACACAACTGTCTGTAACTCCAAGATCTGACACCATCACACAGGTATATGTGCAGACAAAATACCAAAGACTGTAAAATAAATTTTTAAAGAATACCTTCACTGCTGGCATAGTTTTCCAAGATATTAATTTAAAGTTAAAAAATCTCTCATCAAGGAGGTAATGTTTTCCAGTTGTCCGTCTGTCTGTCTGTCTGTTTGTTTTTGAGACAGGGTTTCTCTGTGTATCTCTGGCTGTCCTAGAACTCACTCTGTAGACCAGGTTGGCCTTGAACTCAGAAATACACCTACCTCTGCCTCCCAAGTGCTGGGATTAAAGGTGTGCACCACCACTGCCCGGCAGTCCAGTTGTCTTTTTGATAGTGAAGAGCTGTCTGATTTTACTGGTGTTTCAGCAATGGGAAAGGAAAGCAGAAGGTCTTGCTACAAGTCCAGCCATTTGATCTCCTAGCTCAAGCGGCTGCTAAGCATGTGCATGTGGCATGTTTTCTGCTCGATTCTGGTTTCAGTGTCTTTGCATGAGTTCTTATGCCGGTTCTGACTCCCTGCTTCTGTTTTGATGCTGAACATGTGTGTGGATTTCTCTTTTAGATTTCCATGTGGAAGAAGCACTGGACTGGCCTGGGGTGTACTTGTTACCAGGCCAGGTTTCAGGGGTGGCCCTGGATTCTAAGAATAACCTAGTGATTTTCCACAGAGGTGACCACGTTTGGGATGGAAAGTAAGTAATGTTATTTTTTTCTCCAGAATGTATATGAAAATAATATGTATTCCTTTAGATTAAATTAAGAATACTGAGGGGTGAATTCCTGTTTCATTCTTTTACTTTGATTCTCCCCCAAAATTGTGAAGAAGTGTGGGTATATCTGTCTGGAAACATATGAAACTTTGATGGCTCTCCTTATGTGATGTCACTAGCTAGTGATACATATTAACAGGATTCATGACTAGTGTTTTGCAGAGTGGATGCTCCAGTCCTATTGTTGTGTTTCTTTGATTATTTCTCCTCTTGCATCTATCTCTACAATTTCAAGAATGACAGTGAGATATTTGCCTTACATTGCCATATCATTCTATATATTTTTTTATACAGACAGCATGTGTTATTTCAGCACACAACGACATTAAATAGCAGAGTGGAAACCTTGTGCATGTTGCATCTTGTCCTTTACATGTGAAAACAGACTTGGCCACTTAGTCGCTTGGCGATGATGCCTCCAATGTGTTTCTGAGTAGACTCGAGGGTTGTATTTTTTTGAGTATGTCCCCAAAACGCAGTACATTATTTTGACTCTACTTAGAGATGAATATCCACTGACTAGTTCCTTAATAGCAAGTGTACACATGAAAGAAAAATTTTAAATATATTTTCAACAAATCTTCATGCTTCTTTTCCTTTCAGATATACAAGTGTAGAAGCTCATCTGGGAAATTAAGGAGCTTCTCCTCCTTCTATGAGCTCTTGATTCAAATTGTGATAACTCATTCTGTTGAGCATATGTAGATGAGTTCTTTTCATGCAGTTGAATATGAAATTTAATCCACATTTCAAAACCGATGAATACTTTTACTGCAGTTTAATTGTCCTTTCTAGTTGTCACACAAATTGAATATAAGGAAGCTATTGCTTGGAAGTCCAAAGCAAACAATGGTCTCAGCATGCCTATCATGGGCTCTAGGACGTTGGTTTGGTGGTTATTGAACATCTAATGGTATTTTAACAAGTGCTTTTAAAAGCAGACTATCACTACTCATTGTGGCGCAGTCTTCATTTTAATGAATATTGCTACATTTTCTGCATGGATTTCTTACCACATTATGCCAGACAAGAAAATTACAGCATCATTTTCTCCCATTGAGACAGTCTCATCTGGCAAAAGCTAAAATTGGACAGAGTCCAGGTTTCCATTTTCATATCATATTCATTCCGAGCAAACAGCAGAGCCTGGAATAGTTCAGTAGCAAGGAAGAGTCGGCAGAGGCAAGCGTGGAGAAGGAGCCAAGCCAGGCCTAGGAAAGAAGAGGGAGTTCTCCATTAGGAGAACGTTCTTTACAGCTTACGTGGCAGGCCTGACTGTAAAGCTGCTTTTTCCTCATCCCTGGCATTCATCTTGGTACCCAGAATCATGTGGGAGAACATTCACCACCCAGCCCCACGTGTTTGCCATGGTGAATGGCATTAGGAAATGGATGCCTGCTGTTGAAAACTTAGAAGAAAGTGATGGCCTGACTCACTGTCTGTGTTTTGCCTTTCTCCCAAGCTTTATTTCTTACATATAGAAATATCTGCAGTCTCTCATTCCCTCCCTGGCATTATCTGCCGGCCACAGCTAGTTTTCCCCATTCATTATTTTGAAGACTTCTTCAGGATCACTCGGATATCAGCTTCCAGGCCTTTTCTTCTTTATTATTCATGAAGAAGAACAGAAGCAACAGATTACTCTGTAGTGGGTTGTTTGTTTGTTTGTTTTTGTTCTTTTTTTTCCTTGATTTGGATTTATTTAAAAAAAAAAAAAACAACAACTTAGATTCTGTTATTTGCATGGTCATGCATGGTCGTGTACATATCAATTGGTGTACCTTAGAAAGAAAACACAGATTTTCTTCATTGCACAAAGATAATGCCTTTTTCTAGAATGCATGCGTGCTGACAGGATGCTAGAGTTAAAACTTGCTTGAGCTTGCCTTCTTGTTGCTGCATTGTTCACAGACTAGAACGAGGCCTTTACTTGATCTCAGCAGAGAAGCCACATGCCAAATTTTATGTACATTTTCCTTGAAATCTTTCCTATCCAGCTTCTCAGCACCACAAAAAATGCTAAGCTCCACAAGGCAAAGGCTCACTCTGAATCAAATCTAAGTCATTTTATCTCTTGGTTCCCTGGAACTGATCATTTCTATGTATCTGATAGATCCTGGAGCTTTTAGTCTCCGCACCTAACACTCCTTTGAGCTATTACAACTGTCTTGTCCTGACTAGCTGCACCCTGACAACCCCCTCAACCCCCACTCTTCTAAACTGTTCTAAAACACTATGCCAACCCAAATGAAACCAATAAAACCCCTAAGCCACTTAACATCCTGAAAAATGACCTTTTCTTGCTTTGATTTCCACTTTTCTCCAGCCTCAACATGGCTACTTTTAAGATGTTTCTCAGAGCAGATATAGGAAGTGCCTGTTGCCAGCAAGGAATAAAGAGACATTAAAAAGCCTCTCGTCTGCCCTAACTTTGGAGTAACAAGTTTCCTTTAATCTTTAAATGTCGCGGCCCGAGCTACCCCACGTGTGTGGGCCAAAATGTCTCGGACCATTCTGTCAGTGTTGGAACCCACACTGCCAGAAGCCTTGGGGAACCGCACTGCCCCAAGCTGCTTCAGTCTGCAGGTCAGGGTTCAGCAAGAAAGAGAGTGAGGACGAATAAGGAATGGGGACCAGACAGAGTGTGATTCAATCCCGCTTATTCTTCAGTCTCTCTTCTTCTCTCCAAGTCCCAAGTCTTGAGTTCCTAGTCCCTAGTTCCTAGTCCCTAGTGCCTAGTGCCTCCAAGTTCCAAGTTTCTTCTTCCAAGTGCTAAGTGCCTAATGTCTAATAACTAACTCCAAGTTGTTCTCTCTGAAGTGTCTGATGCTCTGTTCTCCAAATTGTTCTGCCCAAGTTCTTCCTCCAAGTTGTACTCTCTAACCTAATTTCTAGTTCCAAGTTGTACTCCAAGTTGTACTCTCTAACCAAATTCCTAGTTCCAAGTTATACTGAACTCTTCTGTCTGCCTCTCTCCTTTTATATGTCTCACTCCTAAGCCATGCCTCTAAGTCACACCTTTAATCATGCCCTTAGGTCTTGTCTCTAAATCTGATCTCTAAGTCACACCCTTAAGTCACACACCTTTAAGTCTCACACACCCAAGGGAAAACCCTGAGTATCTAAAACAAGATGTTATCAGAGTGTGCTCAGCTGTTGTAGGCTAATGCAATCAAGTCTCTTGTCAGGACATATGGCTCAAGATGGCTGCAAGGATGATAGCCGCCTTCTGTCGGCTCCCCACATTTAAATGCTTCCAAGCAGGAGTGAGGTAACTCTTATCTCAGGAAGGCTGCTCCCCAACCTGTTTCTCAGAAGGCATTACTACAGTCAATGGCTAGTTTCTGAGCCTGTCCTTCATTCTTCTCAACTGTGGTTGGGTAGCATCCTGGATAAGTCAACAGAAACCCTTGACTAAACTAGAAATCTCTGCCCTGACTTTCAGGGGTTTAAAGTTGTATGCCTACGTCATTTAGTGTTACCCCACATGGAGTTGGAAGAGGTTTGGGAAACTTTTCTTTTATGCTAATGATAGAAAACAAAACAAAAAAAACTATGAAAGAGAAAAAAATTATCAATTTGCGTAAGTAAAAATTTCAAGGATACGGTATCCCAAGCTATATCAATAAGATCCATAATAGCATTTTATTATAATACCAATCTCATAGAGAAGGTAGTTTACATACTGATAGTCCAACAGAACATCCTTAAGATGAGTTTCATAGCACATGGTATGCCTTCTTATTCATCCTTGCAAATACCAGATTTTGAGGCCTAAAATGTTGGATCAGCTAAAGAAAAGCCAGGGCCTCACTAATAAAATGAGATACCGTACACTGAGCAGCACCAGAACAAATAACACCAGAAGGCTTGATCTTAGCTGCCAGTACATCTTTTCTGTGGATTCTCAGTTGTTCCATGTTGAACTTTTTCCAGTGTTAAGAAAATCCCTGTGTATGGGCATGCTATTCAACTCTGAGGCCTTACTCAAATCTGAGTCTTCCTTTATCACAATAATTCAGAATGGGGTTTTCCCCTGTTTTTCTATGTCTTTATTCTCATTTTGCAAACAAAATGTCCCCCAGGCCCTCAACTTATCTTCATGATGATGTGATAATTTGAATCTGAAAGCAGTTTGTTTTCTGGTACCTTTAATGTTGCTGCATTACCTCAAATATTAAATACAACTGGTAATGCAATTCTTTTTTTGCTGTATTTTCTAGATGTCTACCATCAAAGGATTATATTCACTGTGGAAGTGTGTCTGTGTGTGTTTGTATATGTGCTGTGTGTCTATGGGTATCTGTGTGTTTGTACATGTTTGTGTGTATTTACATGTATGTATTTGTATATATTGGTATGTGTATGTGTGTGCATATGTATGTGTATCTGTATGTGAACATGTGCATGTGCCTGTGTGTGTGTCTGCATGCTTGATTGTATGTGTGTGCATGTGTGTATGTGTGTGTGTGTGTGTGTGTGTGCATGTAAGGGGGAATGTAACATTTTAACTGAGACCCAAACAACACAGTTCAAACTCACTGAACCATTCTGAATTTCCCTGTATCTGAGAGAAAGTTGAGTTCTAGGAAAGGAATACTTCCATATTCTCCTCCTTTCTGCCATATTGCAATCACCCAGATCACAAAAGCCCTCTTCTACATTCGAGCTGCTCTTTCTGCGCCATCAGTTCATTATTCTCCCTTCTTTACACCTGTGCAGTGATTGGACTCATGAAAACTCTCCGGCCTAATGAAGTCAGTCTCAAAGAAAGGCAACCATGTTTATAAAGACAGGTGACAGCGACTTTGTCTTGGTGCCTGCTTCATAGCTTTGAGATATGCCTCAAGAGATTTGACCTGCTGGCATATCAGCACCTTGTCTAAACCAAAGTGGAGGTTTTAGTAGTTGCCTAATATTGCCTAATAACAATATGCATTTGGTTACATCACTTGTGCCCGGTAGTAATATTGACTGAACACGATCTAGAGCTCTGGGCTCTTGATATCTGGTTCTATATTCTTTTAACTGCTTATTGAGGGCCTCAGGTCTAGGCCAGTCAGAATACCAAATGGCTACACTGGTTTCTTTGTCTGCCTCCTTTCCTTATCACAGGGGTTTTCCAAACCAAGCATGCATCCAGAGTTTTCTTAACATAATATTTTAAACATACCCCCACTTTAGGGGGCCTTAAAAGCTGTTCCCCTAACAGTAAAGGCACATTTTTATTTATTTGTTCAATTGAAAACCTATGGTTCTTTTCCCAGTTTCTTAATTTATATAATTACAACAACATGCTGCTTCTTTCTTCATGTTATTACTTATTTAGCAATCCCTTAATTTTGATTGATGGCGCCTAAGTTTATTTTGTACTTCTTCTGGCACTTTGTCTGTGTGTGAATATGGAAAAGCATTTCTTCTCAGGCTTATCTAAACTGTTTGATTAGCTGCTAATGTGCAAAATCATTAATGGGGAATTCATACTGTTAAAATAAAGAACTAAATTCCAGCCAATAGGCCACAGCTCAGTCTTTGTAACTGAGTGCTTTTTTCAGAGAGGCATACAGAATTCATCAGTGCTCTGGGCGCTGTGTGAAATGTTCAGGGTATTATTATGCTCCGTGAAAAGTTAAATGTGGTTGAAATAAAGACTTCTCCGCAGCACAGAAGTGGGGGTAGCAGCTTTAAAACACTAAATAATCAGTTTGCTATAGCAACGATATAGCCAGCTCTATAATCTGACATCCATTTGTGAGCTGTTCAAAGGGTACCTTTCTTTGAATTACAAAAGAGTTTATAAACTATTTTTTGGCTTAGTCTGTGTGTGTGTGTGTGTGTGTGTGTGTGTGTGTGTGTGTGTTCATGTGTGTGTGCAGTTTTCTCATTTCAGAAACAGAGCCTGTGCCTTTATTATTTGCCCTGTGTAACACTGGAGAGCAGCTGTTGGTTTCATGATATCCCAAGTGAAAGGATTAGGAAAGACGACCAATCATTTGAGTAGCCAAATGTCTCTTGGTGCTGCCAGTTTAAACGTACAGACATCTGCTAACGGATGTTAAATGAAAGGGTCAGGCCCATTGAATTGTGGTTTATGCCTTTGCAACTACATTGTTTCCTAAGAATTTTATACTTTCCTTATTTGTCATTCCCATAACTAAAGGTAAATAGTTGTAATTAAGTGGTATTAATGGAAGTAGCTTCTATAATATTTGAATTTGTTTTCTTTCCTTTCCTTTGGATTCCCTTTTTCTTTGTTTGTGGGTGAGCACATAAAGAGATGTCCTCATTAATAAATTCACTAGTAATTGAGAGAGACTTATGGATACAGCATACGTGTAGCAATAATCTGTAAAATAAATGTAATTCTGTGAAAAGGTAAGTAGTTCAGTATGTAAGATGCCATTTTTACATACAAATGACATAAATATATGTGGACATAGCAAATCAGAGAGACCCCCCAATTTTCAACTGTTATACTATTATAAGGTATTGGGAAATACATATCGATTGATGCTGAAGGCTTCAATCATTCCAAATTAAGGATATAAAGATCAGATTTATTTGTTTTGTATTGTTAACTTTTGTTAGTATGCTTTTTCAGTTTGCCATTTTATATTTTCCTACCATACCGTAAAATAAAATGGAGTGATCCCTTTATTTATATGACATTTTTAGACTACACATGTAGATGCCACCACACAAGTCATGTCTGTTCAGGAACACCAGTTTCTTGGCAGATGTTTGTCTACATTGTGAGCAGCTCAGGACAGTGCATTTCACGAAGGGCTGTTCTTCACCAAGCTGCTCATCGGCTACACCCTTCTCTTTTGACCTAACTGGCATAGTAGTCCGAGTCTGAATTATTTATGACTGTTCATTGACACAGGTTTTATTCTCAGAAGTCAAGCCCAGTGTTTTGGGTTTGGGAAAAGAAGAGAAAAATAAATATTGGGGATGGAAAGTAAGGATGGCCTTCACAATGAGAAAAAATTCTTATTCCTTTCTATCAATCAAGTTGAAGGGGTTTTGGTTTTGTTACTTGTTTTCAAAAATATTACATGATCAGAGATTGGAGGTGGATGTTTAAGTGAATAACCAGACAGAAAGGAGGCAGTTAACTTACAGATTTACTGCAACCCATTATAAGAGAAACCAGCTGCAAGGAAATACACTGTGCTCCACGTGGCTGATTACTCTGCAGAGGGGAGATAGAGAATTAGGTGTGCTGAGGTCTCATATGCTGCTGCTTTGCGAAGAGACACAATGGGCAATTGGAATGCCACAGTTACAAACTATTAGCGATGAGTCAGAACACTTACTCCATACAAAACAGACACTGCCTGGTAAGGACTGTGAGGACTCAGGAATTTTCCAGATTACCAAATGCTAATCAGTCAGGAAAGGAATGGACACATACATTTCCTACCCATGCAACAAAACCTGAAGTACCAATACCACTTTTAAGAAATATAAAAGGGACAGGGAAATTAAAACATGAGTAGTGGAACTGTCGATGTCAGGATGTTCTGGGCAGCTTTACATAATGTCTTTACTGAGGAAAAAGGAATATAGTATACACGGAAGCTCTATGCCGTCTCTTATAACTGTGCGAATGTAAGTTCCTCTCAATTTAAATCTCCCTTAGAAAGAAGGTAAATCATCAGTATGCAATGAGCTTAGATGCACATGAGCAGGTGAGTGGACCAGGACAGTGTGGCATATGTGGACAATGGAATTTTACTCACCCTTGAAGGACAAAAGTATGTTACTTGTAAGAAATGACTATTGAGCAAAGCAACATAAAACTCAGAAAACCAAATATCATGTTCTCTCTCACGCAAAATAACCTTTTAAAGTATTATATAATATGAAACTAGAATCATATCTATTTGAGACAAGGGAACTGTCACATGAAGGTGAATATAAATAAAATCCAAATACGTAATAGACATTATGCCATTAATGACATAAATGTCCATCATTTTGTCCGATGAACATACACTAATTTCTAAAGCAACAAAGAATAGTAAAAATAAAATATATTTCATTATATGAAAGAGAGACATTATAACTGCTGCTGCATATGTTTTGTAAGTATATGCTTCTTTTCTGGATACTGCAGGGTGGTTTTAACTACACATGATAGCTTATGCCAATGGTTTTACTTAAGTTTTCGGCTGACAAAGTTAAATCAATATTTTGTGTTCAATTGAATACATCATTAATAAGAACTACGTCAGGGATGCACTGCTATCTTTCAGGAAAAATATACCCCAAAGACCTTGCTAGTCAAGAAGCTCAGATAATTGTGTGATGGATATTTTTAATGGCAAGAGGGTATGATTTAAAACTTTCTGTGCCCCTACTGGGACCTCTCTACCGGTTCCACTAAATGAATGAATAAATAAATAAATAAATATAAATAAATAAATAAATAAATAAACCAGCCAACTAATAATGAGTTTGAGCAGTCAGTAACCTTCCCAAGTTGTCAATATATCCTGACAGATATTTGGTGTTATTCCAAGTCTTCTTTTGACTACTCAGTTTAACGAAGAGAAAGTACACATCTATAGCTGATACAGTTATGCATCTGTATGTGCTGATTCAATGCTTTGCTTTTGAACATGTAAAATGGTTTCTTGGTATCTGGTTCATTTACATCTTTCCTACATAAGCTTGGGTAGCAGTTCGTCTCCATCACACGCAGCGGGAACATACAATAGTTACTTCTGTGGTTTCAGATGCTTGCAGTTAACCCAGTCCAAAAATAATAAATGGGAGACTCTAGAAAGGAGTAATTATATGTTTTAAATCTATAGCCGTGTGATATGCTGAGGAGTGTGATAAAATCTCCTTCCATCTTGCCCAAGACTTGAATCATTTCTTTGACTATCATCTGCACACTGGATCCATTGCCCACCCGTTAGTCACTTAGCAGCCATCTCATAGTCAAACCAACAGAATCACTGTGCTTTGCTCAACTTGTCCTTATTGTACTTAAAAATGGCCCCCAATCCCAGGAGCCAGGATTCTTTAGATTTCTAAATTCTATCATATTTATTTTTTTATTAGTTATTGCTTTTAGTCTCTTGATGCTCCCAGTTTATAAGTGGAGCTTTCTCACAATGTGGCTAGGAAAGAGGAACAAGTGTCATAGCCTCAGCATTTGGTACTGTCTATGGTTGCAGGTACCACTAGGGTCTAGGAATGCAGCCTCTAAGGATGGGGAGGAGCTAATGCAAATTTTTGAAACAAGAGTTGAAATAAGTACAGTATCTGATATAACTGGTATTCTAAGGGAAAGTATTACTATTTATACATATATGTCTATTATATTTTATATTATATTTATATTATATTACCCAGAAGATGCTAAGTTTTTAAAAAGCAGAAATTACTATATTCATTTGAAACAAATCATTCTGTAATTATCCATTTTGCACTAATGAAAATATGGTAGAAAAAGAAGCTTCATGTCTCTGAGTGTGTTTTTTTTTCAATAATAAATTCTGCTTTGTTTTATTGAAATATTTTTGAATGTTCTATTTATATTCTTTTATGTTCTTGTGTTTTACCTTTGGCTAGTAAAAGGATCTTTCTCATCCCTCCTTTTCCCTGTGTAATTATTACAGAGGTTAAAATAAGTTAGCCTCCTATAACTTTAAAGAAAATATTGATTTACAAACCATGGAAAGCTTTTAAAGACGTTTTTGTTGCCATGGCAGCTCTGAATCACAGCTTCACAAACCCCAATGTATAAATGAGATCTCGTTTTGGGTCCCACGAGTCTGAGACTATATGGCTCCCCAAAACCAATGCCACAGCACACTGACCATCCACCATGGTTTATAATTCATCTCCAAAGACCATGAGGTCAAGTCCATCCCAGCCCCTTTGAGTTTGTATTGAGGTTCTCAAGTCAGTGGTTTGCATTTCTCAAGTGCCCCAGAGTTGTTGATTGTTAATTTTTCCAATTTTTTGTATTTTGTTTAGCTCTTTTGACAGCAAGTTCGTTTACCAACAAAGAGGTCTTGGACCAATTGAAGAAGACACCATCCTGGTCATTGATGCAAATAATGCTGAAGTAATCCAGTCCAGCGGCAAGAGCCTGTGAGTAAAATGGCTTCTGTGCTATTCAAGCTGGCACAGCTGTGCTGGGTATCATTAGGTCATGAGTGTGTCGCAAAGCTATCCTTAACAGAAGACAAATTGGACCGCTCTTCTTGGACTTTCTGAACAAACAGTTCTGAAACATCACTGAATGTTAGAATCACCCGTGAAACTCAAAAAATATTCTATCTATACAGAAAATTGTCCATTTGCGTGAATTCTTTCAAAAATTGCTGAGGAACAATTTCAAAAATTTTTACTACAAAGTATTAGGTGTCCTAGATTGTTAATTAGCTAGATTTACACACCACAGTTATATGCATGTATCTCTACATTGTGTTGTATATCGTGCATATAAATAATATTGGGTTTTCAGTTTATAATTTTTAAAAATTCCATCCTGACTTGGTCTGGGCTGTATGTAATGCTCTTACAACTTTGCAGGTGACTATCATACTCATGATTGTGACAGCTATTGATATATATGATGAAGTAAGTTCTCAGTATCAGCTAGGCTGATAGGTTTTTCTTTTTAATCTTTACCATAAAAATATATACTCAAGTCACCAAGTAATCACTGATAAGAACAAAAGACCTCTTTTCCCATCAGAAAGTGAAGACTAAACAAATCCCATTTTTAGCCTTCCCTTAGTTTGCACATGTAATTTGGATCTGAAAGCCACTCATTATTTGGTCTGATTCCTAGATGGCATTTGGCAGGCAAAACCAGTTGGCTGATGTTCATGGTCATTGAAAGAAAAGGACACCTGTTCCAGAGTTACCCTGACCCATTATAACCTGGCAGCTTCCAGGACTCTGCCCCACTCCATCTGCTTAAGCCCAGGGAACGACAGTTTCTTTGAAAGGCAGATAGCTTCTGCTTTAGATGCAGCTACTAATAGTGATTACTATAATGAAGTTTAGGTTAGTTTTTGTTTTTTTTTTTTAATATTTTCAGATAAGTCAAGGGCAAATTATAATGTCACCTCTATGGTGTGTTTGAGCATGTGTCTTTAGAGCTGCATGCATTAATCAGAGGCAGCCCCATCCCAGAAAGAATCCACATGGAAGGAGGTAGGACAACTGCTGCTAAGTCAACTTGGCCAACCATGAGTTGTCGATGCCGAAGCAAATCAAAGCCTCACTTCCAGTGGCCAAAACAGGAATCTAGTTCAGTTAATTAGTCTAGATCAAAGTGTTATGTACTTGGCCCATGGAAAAAAATTCTTGGTGCTAATACCCTACCAAGGCTAGAAACAGACAAAGAAGCTTGGATTCTCATATTGCATTTGAACAGGGCCACCTGAGTGTATTTCCCATGTGTTAACTAACTCTGTTTTTCAACCCCATGGGTCTGTCTGAATCAGTTAGATATTCAAAATAGGTCGACCTTTTCTAAAGATTGTCCAGCTTACCTATTTGTTGTGCCTTCGGGGTCACAGCTCTTCTGAAAGTTATTGTGTTCCTTGTTCATTATCTTCCATAGCCAGTTTTAAAGCTTTTAAGTCACATACATAAGATTTTATGTGGACTTGATGTTATAAGTCTGGAGAGATAGCTCAGTCGGTAAAGTCTTTGCCATAGCAACCAGTTTGGAGCCCTGGAATCCAAATAAAAGGTGGACATTGTGAACATTGTAACCTCAGTACTGGGGCCAAGGTGGGGCAGGGAAACTGAGTCAGGAGGACCCCTGGGATTTTCTGACCAGACAATCTAGCCAATTGGTGAACTCGATGTTCAATAAGAGGACCTATCTTAAAGAAAATAAGGTGAAAATGGATCAGGATAAATACCCGATATCATCCTCTGACTACACAAATGACTACACATCACAAATGAAAAGCCCATAACACTATTTTTGTTGTAATATATTATTAATTATTCAAACTATAGAAATCCACTTTTACTTCACAAGGCAGTTTGTTTTATGTGTATTCTGAAACATTAATATTTATTATGTGAAATTTTGCTTCGAACTTGTTCTTATCTGTGCTGCTTCATAAGGCATACATTATAATAAATACTAATAATTTTATATAAGCTTCATTTTTCAGTCTTAATATGATTGACTAACTTCTGCTTAAGCTTTGTCACAGGAGGGCTCTGCCCATTCTAACAATTTGCTTCACAATTCATTTGGGTCTTTTTTATATTGTTGTAAATATACTGTTTCTATTTTATCCAAGTATATTGCTCTATAGTTTAATTACAACTAAATTCCTCTCATCTGTGCCTGGAGAACTATAACAGTGTCTGTCTGTCTGTCTGTCTGTCTGTCTGTCTGTCTGTTTTGCAGGTTTTATTTACCACATGGCTTGAGCATAGATATGGATGGAAATTATTGGGTCACGGATGTGGCTCTCCATCAGGTGAGCTTCCTGCTTGGCAGTTATTCACTTAGAAGCTAAGACGTTTTAGTTTTCAAAATGTTGTGCTTTTCACTAATACTTTTTCTATGGCAAAAAATAATTAGTAACAAAAAATGGGACAATCATGTCTTAGTTAGTTCTGTGTGCTGTTATGGAGCAACATACAGTCGGTGACTTGTAAGCAACCGACAAATTCATTTCTCACAGATCTGAATTCTGGCCCCTGAGATCAGGGTACTTGCATGGTAGGGTTCTGCTGTGGGTCCTCTCCTGGGTTTCAGACAGGCCTATTTTCAATGTGTCCTTTCATGAGGAAGGAAAGAGGGCAAGCTTTTGTGTCTCCTCTTGCACAGACAGCAACCTTTCTTGTGAGGTTTCATCATGATGGTCTCATTCCTCTCAGCTTCCACCACGAGAGAAATTAGGATTCTGATAGAAGAATTTAGAAGACACCCGTGTTCGGCCTGTATCAATCCTCACTTCAGCATTTTTATTTTTGAGCTGTACTAGGAAAAGTCTCTCTTAGGTATTAGGTCTCTCTTCTCCCTGAAGCTCACAGGATGCTAACAGCCTCGAGTGGATCTTCTCTCTAGTATCTTCAGAGCCCTTCCACTTCTTCCCTTTCTACGTGATCTGTTACATTATTTCCTTCATTATCAGGTCTTATTTATTTTTTCCTTCCTTTCTTTTTTATTCTTGCTTATGTTTTATGATTTCTTTCCTAAACCAACTGAATTTTCCATAAATTAAAGCAAAGTCTGTATTAAGTATGTAAGAAAAAATCGAACGTTTGTCCTTTCCTAAAGATACTGTGTTTCAATCACAGAACCATGTTATGGCTTCACACCCACACAGGATAAGCTTGATTAAATGTAATGATGGTGATTTGGAGTTAGGAAAAATGGGAAAGAAAAATCCTGAGCTCCAAAGACTTAGATGTGAGTCATTCATTAACATGTTCTCTTGAGGAATTTCAAACACATTCTGTGAACACCTATGCCTCATATGCTGTGTGATCAGTATCCGACTGGCTGAAGAAGACAAAATGGAGGTGCAGATAGTTTCCTATTTGCTATTTATTAACTAGATAGCTTTGGGAAAATAACTTAATTTTCATACATCTAATGGTGAAACGAGAATTAGACTGGATGATCTCAGGGGTACTGTCTACTTTTAAAAGCATCTTCTTTTGAATAAGAAGAGTATGTCAGCTGGGTGGTGGAGGCACACGCCTTTAATCCCAGCACTTGGGAGGCAGAGGCAGGCGGATTTCTGAGTTTGAGGCCAGCCTGGTCTACAAATTGAGTTCCAGGACAGCCAGGACTACACAGAGAAACCCTGTCTCGAAAAAAAAAAAAAAAAAAACATAAATAAATAAATAAATAAATAAATAAATGAGTATGTCTTCCAATACTCTCTTTGTCTGTTCAAATGATCTTTATCATGGGTGTGTGTGTGTCAAAGATAATTATGAAAAGTAGATAAAGCTTTTGTTGTTGGGGCTTTTTTTTTTAAAGGTGTTCAAACTGGACCCACATAGCAAAGAAGGCCCCCTCTTAGTTCTGGGAAGGAGCATGCAACCTGGCAGTGACCAAAATCATTTCTGCCAGCCCACTGATGTGGCGGTAGAGCCCAGAACTGGAGCTGTCTTCGTGTCGGATGGTTACTGCAACAGTCGGATTGTGCAGTTCTCACCAAGTGGAAAGTTCATCACCCAGTGGGGAGAAGGTACTCATTACTACCCTTGCTCTCCAATCAGAATTCTGTATCAGTAGGACCAAAAAATAGACATGGGTTTGGTTGTCGACATATAAAATCTGTAATGTTTCCATATGTCATAGATGTAAATGCTTTATTTTCATGAATTTGGAAACATATAAAGCTGTTGCATCAGACTTTGAAAGACTTTATGAACAGTGCAATTGTGGATTTTCTTTGTTCTGTAGAGTCTTCTGGGGGCAGTCCTAAGCCAGGCCAGTTCAGTGTTCCTCATAGTTTGGCCCTTGTGCCTCATCTGGACCAGTTGTGTGTGGCAGACAGGGAAAATGGCCGGATCCAATGTTTCAAAACTGACACCAAAGAATTTGTGAGAGAGATTAAGCATGCGTCATTTGGAAGGAATGTCTTTGCAATCTCATATATACCAGGTATTTCATCATTACTGTGTGCTTTGTTGTGTCCCGTTCTGCCCTTAACAATTATTTTATTCAATGTGCTTCTTAAATAACTTTTTTATTACTCAGTACAAGATGCTTTATAGATCAGATCTGAAAAACCTTAAAACTATTACTGCATTATAAATCACTTGAACTCATATTCACTATTCCTTTTGCAGAAATAATGAAGCTTCCAAAAAAAGTTACCAGCTATTTGTTTATATTGGGTTTAAAATATTCCCAAACACTGATTCCTCTTTACTTATAATCATCTGATCTAATTATTGAATAATTAATATTGCCTTCACACTAACATGAGATGGTATATTATATATCTGATAGAATCACATTCAAAATGCTTCTGTTTCACATTTCTTGAAAAAGTACTGACTGTCTTAGGATTTTTGTTGCTGTGAAGAGACATCATGACTGACCATGGCAACTCTTAAAGGAAAACATTTCACTGGGGCAGGCTTACACTTTAGAGATTTATTCTATTATTGTCATGGCAGGAAGCATGGCAGTATGCAGGCAGACATGGTGCTAGAGAGGTAGCTGAGAGTTCTATATCTGGATCCACAAGCATCAAGAAAAAACAAGTGACACTGTGCCTGGCTTGAGCATTTAAAACTCAAAGCCCACCCTCAATGAAACATTCCCTCCAACAGGCCACACCCACTCCAAGAAGGCCACACCTCCTAATAATGCCACTCCCTGTAAACCTCTGGCAGTCATTTTGTTCAAACCACCACACTGGCCAATTTATTTAAACAGAGAAAACTGTAAAGTAACAGCGCTTATATCTAAGGAGAAACGACCAATAAAATCTTGATTTCTTCAACATTTGTATATAAATTGTAATGGTTTCAAATGTTTTCAAATGAAATTTGAAGAAAATACAAGCTCATAAAATATGCATAATTCACAAGACAAAATAAATTACCATAATATTTCTTTTAATATGTATTAAGCCACTTAATATTTTAAGTAAAAGTTTATACACATCTTGAAATACATTATGAAATGTATCTAGCTTTGTGTTAACTAACATTAACTATACTCTCCTAGTTAATAGCTACACCCCTTATGCCACTAGGGGATGAAATCAAAGGGCCAGGTGACTAAATGAGGAACAAGTTTGTGTTCCCTGAGAAATGTGCAAAAAATTAATAAATAAAGATCTTCATTAATGTCAATAAAGGAGACGTTCTATCATTAGCTTTACTTTACATTTGAAGAAGTACTTTGTCAAGAAATTTTCAATTAATAAGGAAGGTGATTAAATAGATATAATATTTTTTTAAAATCTGGAAAAAGATAAGAACTCAATTAAAAACAGAATCTAAGTGAGAGTTAATGTCTTCACAGTATCCTGTAGCAATATTTTATGCTCAGAGATGAAAATATGTTGAACATAGGTTTTAGCATTACATGTACTTTTTAGATTTTACAATACTCAGGCCCAAATATAGAACCCATGCTGTCTTGTCCAGCAGGGCATTAAGCAGGGGTCTGAGGAGGTTACCTGAAAGAGAAGATGGGGGACAGGCGAACACAAAGAATCATGGCTTGTCTATAGGCTGATCAAACTGTACTTTTTACTTTTTCACACAGGGGTTACATACACAAAAAGGCAGGATGTGGGGACGGGGATGATGCAGGAGCATAGGTGTTCAGGGAGAGTACAGATATCTTCTAGAACAGAGTGTCAGTTGGGTGAAGGTTCAGGGGACAGGACACTATGACTCTGCCTATGATTCACTTGTCCTAATCTAAGTTGGTACTATCCACCAAGGTCACCTATCTACAAGGTCTATGACTAAAGCCTGGCAACTATCCACCAAAGCTGCTTGTTTACAATATCTTATAGCTATCTGTTTCAGTATTTTCCACAGAGACCCGAGACTTTGTGTTAGCAGGCTGACTTAGGCCTATGGCTGAATTTAGGCCTTCAGTGTATAAGCAAAGCTTCCCCTGACACCATGCATGCCAGGCAAGCATTCTCCCACTGAGCTATATTCTCGGCCTCTTCTAAATGTATTCTTTAGTGTGTTCTTTCAAAATGCAGTATGCAGACCTCTGAATTATTTAAGATAAAATAACATTTCTGTTATTTCACTACATACAATGAAATGTAGTTTTACTACAAAGTGCCTTCATAGGAAGGTGCTTATTTTTTTTTCCTGTGACAGTTTGTCTTTAGCAGTCTGAAATACGTATCTCATGTCTACAAGCTGGATTTGTCTAAAACCAGATTATTTTCTCTGTACTGTAATTCCCTTAACTTCTTCACATTCTCCTCCTGCTCTTGCTGTAGCCAGAGAGACATTACATAGTTTTCAAAACATAATCAGATGCTCTGAACTGATTGGCTTTGGTAACTTAAAATTTCCCCATTTCTGCTGAGGATTACTGTTATATCTAACCATAAACGCTAGTACACATGTACAACAGTAACTGTGTACCTTGACTTCTTATGGCTTCCTTACTGGTACAGACTCTCCAGCTTCTTATTGTTATACAAATGTTGATCAGCTAACCTGTTGGACCCAGATCTGGTAACTCACTGCTAAGAATTTTTCATTGTTGGCAAACATAGGAACCAGGTTGACCCTAACTATATTGCTTATTTGTATGATGTGCTTCTATTTCAAAGCCAATATTAATCCATATTTTAAAAAAGACTACGCCTTTTGTTATAGGTTTTCTCTTTGTGGTAAACGGGAAGCCTTACTTTGGAGACCAAGAACCCGTGCAAGGATTTGTGATGAACTTTTCCAGTGGGGAAATTATAGATGTCTTCAAGCCAGTACGCAAGGTACTTACATGCACTGCCTAGTTGAGCATTTATAAGAATTTTAAAATATGAATATCAATATTCAATTTTTGAAACATAGAAGATGGGATAACTTTTGTAGTAGTCATATCTTGTTATGATGTTTACTTAAAATAAATGTCCTTGTCTTTCCCTATACTGTCTGTATTTCCAGATGAATGTTAGCCTATACAGTTCTAACTTTGTAGTAGACTCAGCATACAATGTCAAGCTTAAAATGACTGCAGTTAGCGAGTCAATATAGGTAACATTGATTGACAGGTGATGAGATGGACAGACATATTTTTCCTAGTTTTATTCAAGTAGTGAAGAAACCACATTGTAAATGTACTATTTTAGTTCTCTTTGGTACCAGCAGGCAGCTTGGTTCTTTGTTGTTGGTAGTACTAAGACTTTAAAAAAACAAAGAATACAAATTGAGCACAGTGCTTTGTAGAACCTGTTCAAATTCTAAAGCCTTGGCTAGGCGAGTGGTTAAAGGCTCCACAGTAATTTGCCACTATATATTTTAACAGGACTTTTTACACATGCAGTGACTACAGCTAAGTGTTCCATGGGCTTTTTTCTTCCCACTGTACTGTGCATGCAGAATAATAGTCAGGGCTATCACAATACTCACAAACACTGCAGGCATGTGCTAGAGGCCCATCATTTGCAGAAAAATCAGCCTGCTAAAATGCTTAGGCAGGGGCTATCTTTCCAAATATAGAAAGGTTTATTGGGTTTACTTAGATCGAAATGTAACTATCACAAGTCACTGAACAAAGAATGTCTTGTTATTATAATTCTTAAGTTGCCTGCTAGGATACCAAGATGAGGGGGGAAAGGAGCTATAAAATGTCTCATGATTTTGAAATCTGTCTGTAAGAAGATGGACAGTCTGAGTTCTATCAAAGTTAACTGTAAGTTTTATACTAGAGCCTAAGGATAGAATGATGTACAGGAGAGGACCAAGTCTCTTCCTAGTCCACCTTTGTTAGGAAAGGTTATAGTATCTGGGACAAAACAAAGTAAACATCAACTAAAGATTCCATCTGGGGTTCTCTTCTTGTGGGTCTCTGTTTGCAAGCATGAGTTTTTCAGAAGATACATCTGAAAAGCAATGCGCAACACATTGAAACACATCTTTTAGAAGGAAAGTCATTCCATTGAGGTTACATATTTTACCTGCAGTGTTTTGAATTCTCATTGATTGTATGATCTTTACAGCTATTCTTCTATGAGCTAACTTCCTCATACTTACTGATTAAGAAAATTAAACTATTACTATTCTTTCAGATTTACAGTTTGTTTTATCACAATGTTTGGCTTCCTTGTTCTTTTAGTGATAGTGTACTTTATCAAGTAGATTATTAACTTTTAATTGACATGTACATCTATACTTCAAAACTGAGTGATAATCAAAAGATTTCCTCTCATAATAATATGAATAGGTCTGAATTAGAATTTCAGACAGCATTGTTCCTAAACATCAGACATCACTGACTCATGATAAATAAGGCACAGTACATGGAACCTGAAGAGAGGCTCAAGCTGAGAGAAAGTTTGTTCTTCCTTTAGAAAACAATTTATAATATCACCCCCACATAAACAGGAGAGGTATTCTAGGTTGATTCGGTAAAAATGAAACAGGTTTATGGATCTCTCAGAATTTCTACTTAACTAAGTTTTTTGTTGTTGCTGTTTTGTTTTTTGTTTGTTTGTTTGGTTGGTTGGTTGGTTTGGTTTGGTTTGGTTTGGTTTTTCGAGGCAAGGTTTCTCTGTATAGCCTTGGCTGACCTGGAACTTACTCTGTAGACCAGGCTGGCCTAGAACTCAGAAATCCGCCTGCCTCTGCCTCCCAAGTGCTGGGATTAAAGGCGTGCGCCACCACCGCCCAGCATTACTTAACTAAGTTTATCATCATAAAGATTTGAAATCTGGGTAAAAGAATTAATATGTATAATAATTCATTACTGAAGTTGAAGGTCAAAGGTAAAGTTTTACGCTGCCTTTGATGTGGGTATATCTGTTGCTTCCTCCCTCACATGGTGTGAATTTGTCTCTTCTACTGTGGCAATCCTTAGAAGTGTTCACATCCGAGTGTTTCTTCTCTCTTAATGTTAGCATAAGGGAAGTAAGGCAGTAAGACTAAGAAAGATGGTTCATTCTTCCGTATGGGCACTCAGGTGACATAACTCCATTTGCTGAAAATACCCTTTCCTCCTGTTTATATTTTGAGCATCTTGGTTAAAAATGAGGTGGCTGTGATGGTGTGAACCTAAGTCTGGGTCTTCTGTTCCTTAGTCTGTCTTTTCAGTGAACACCGTTGGAGGCAGGGGCACGTGTCTACTCAAGGTGCCCAGAATAAATGAAGGTTAAATGATCAGCAATAACATGTATGACCCCACCTCTAAGCCTGAGGGAATACTGCAAAGAGGAAACAGAAGGAGCTAGGGGACAGGAAGAAGGGCTAGGGAACACATCCGCTGGGCATGAAATGGCTGATCTAGTCAGGAGCCCAATGCAACTGTGCTTGTCCACACAGAAGCTACTGGAGAATCAGCCGGTCCTCAGTACTTAAGAGCACTGTCTGCTTCTGCAGAGGTCCTAAGTTCATTTCACATCCTAAGCATCCTACTAAACATCCACATTGGTGGCTCACAACCACCTGTAACTCCGCCTCCGAGGACGCAGTGCCCTTTCTTGGTCTCCTTGGACACTGCTCACATGCATATACCTACACCCAGACATAGACATATAACAGCAATTCTAATATAATAAAAACTTAATCTTAAAAAGCAGAATGGACCTATTTACAGCCAACCATGGATGGAGCAGCTTTATCGCCACTAATGGTCCCCAACTGCTGACCTAGTGGCTACTGATGAATTATGGGAAACAGGGTGTTACTGCTGTCAGCTATGTAGCACTCGTGAGTCTGCCTGGCTCCAGTGGAGAGTCACAGCTACATGGGTAGCTCTGGCTAAACTGATTGGGTCTCAAAACAAAAACAGAAAAATGATAAATACAGAAAGGGGACTTTAGGAGAGGAGAGAGTGTTGAAAGATGTGGGAAGGATATGAACAAGCTTAGGGGCAAGAGTAACCCGAATGCATAGGATCCACATATGAAACTGTCCGAGGAGAAATTTAATAATCAGTCTTTTAAAGACAGGAGAAACATGAAGGAAAAAAAAGTAAACATACATAAGTCACAAAACACCCAATTAAACTGTCCTGAAAAGAAAACAACTTAAAAATTTTCCGTTTTTAAAAGAATTTCAAGTCAGTGGCATAGGCCCCCTTCACTTTACTCAGTGCCTAGAACTGTACCCCGCAGTCAGCACACAGTGAACAACTGCCATTGGCTAGAGATGCTTTGGTGGGAATTAAGGTCACCTTTGTTTGAGTCACATGCCGTGTCTAATTTTTCTGCCACTCTGTAATAGATTTAAGTCCAGCCTCATCCCACTAACAAATGTCTTTGCATCTGGCAGCACTTTGACATGCCTCATGACATCGTGGCTACGGAAGATGGGACTGTGTACATTGGCGACGCTCACACAAACACTGTGTGGAAGTTCACCCTGACTGAAAGTAGGTTGGGTGTTTTCATTTGTTCGTTTTTAGAGCATTTCTGTTCGTAGTTTCCATCTGCTTTATTGTTTAAAATGGGAAACAAAAACACTTGCTTTTGATCTCTGTTTTTTAGATGTTGGGAATGGGAAACAGGGATATAAGGGCGTTTGGGTTTGGGGTTCAGCACGTGTCTGGCATCTTTGGCTTTCTAGTCCTTGTACTACAAAGGAAAGAGAAATAAAGAGAGATGAGAACACGAGGAGGAAGGGATGGGGTTCTTATTTAGTGTCTATTTCAGGGACTAAATAAGTTTTTAAATGTGGAGAGAGAAGGTTATTTTTTTTCTTGCTTTTTTTTTTTTTTTCCTGGCATTCATTGCCTTGTTTCCAGAGACACTCCACAGGAAATTTTTGATGTGTGAAGTAATGTCTGTTACATTAAAAGCCAGTGTTAAACCCAGCTTGGGTACAGAAGGAAGAGACAGCTTTGGCAAAGCAGAGGTTGACTTGTTGCCACAAGATATCACCCCATGTGGCTCTCTGTAGTGCTGCTCTTCAAGGGACAACAGCATGCTTCCCTGACAGTTAGGCCTCAGCGTTCCTTCCAGATACTGTTTTATTTAACTCAGAAGATAAAGGAACCAATTTGCTCTATCAGGATCTAGCGAGTTAATGTATGAATTGTTAGGTTTTGGAGTTGAAAGCAAGGAAGGACATTCAAGGGAACTCTGGAATAGATTGTTAGCTTTATAGAGGGGTTTCAAGGAGACATTGAGCTCGATTATTGAGAAATAAGGTGTTTGTTAGAAAAGTTATTAATATCACATATAGACAGGGGAGAGGAACTGCATGACAGGGACTCGCAAGAGAGCTCAAGCCACAGTGCCAGAGATGGACAGAATGTCCTGGTCTCAGAAGATAGGAAGCAGAGCTCTTGAGGCAGAAGTGGGCTCTGTTCTCATGGCTATCTACAGAAGGGTGAGGTTTCACAACATGGGTCCCTTAGCTTAGCTCTCTGACTCTCAGGCAAGAGGTAGAAAAAAGGTAGGGAGCAGTATCTATGGTCAACATCTATTTTAATGTTAACTCAGTTACAAATGAGAAAGAGCCCAGTATGTCTGATAGCCAGAAACTCACTGTGTCTCAGTGGAGTACCAGATAGTATCTGGCAGAAGAGACTGCTGCAGATATTGTGGCCTGAGCAGATGCCGGATGCTGGCACTGTATTTTTACAGGAATGTTAGAATTCTTTCATTTCAATGTGGACATCATTTAAAGTAGGCTAGCCTAGTCACTGGTTTCAGGCTATAAATCAAAATGTTCCTTATCTGAAGTTCACTGAAGGTTGACTTGGCCAAAAAACATCCAATATCCAGAAATGCTTTTTATTTTTTTTTTTAATATTCTTATTGGATATTTTCTTCATTTCAATTTAAAATGTTATCCCCTTTACCAGTTTCCTCCTGGAAACGTCCTGTTCCATCCCCCTCCTCCTGCTTCTATGAAGGTGTTTCCCCAACCACCCACCCACTCTCACCTCCCCACCCTGGCATTAACCTACACTAGGGCATCAAGCCTTCACAGAACCAATGGCCTCTCATCCCACTGATGCCCCACAAGGCCATCCTCAGCTACATATGCAGCTGGAGCCATGGATCCCTCCATGTGTGCTCTTTGATTGGTGGTTTAGTCCCTGGGAGCTCTGGGGGCGGGGGGGGGGGGGTCCTGGTTACTTGATATTGTTGTTCTTCCTATGAGGTTGCAAAGCCCTTCAGTTCCTTCAGTCCTTTCTCTTAATTCCTCCATTGGGGATCCCATGCTCAGTCCAATGGATAGCTGTGAGCATCTCCCTCTGTATTTGTCAGACTCTGGCAGAGCCTCTCAGGAGACAGCTATATCAGTTTCCTGTCAGCAAGCACTTCTTAGTATCCACCTTAGTGTCTGGTTACCTTAATTATATATATATGGGATGGATCCCTGGGTAGGGCAGTCTCTGGATGGCCTTTCCTTCAGTCGCTGCTCCACACTTTGTCTATGTATTTGATCCTGTGAGTATTTTGTTCCCCTTTCTAAGAGACCACATGTCTTCCTTCTTATTGAGCCTCACGTGGTCTGTGAGTTTTATCTTGGGTTTTCCGAGCATTTGGGGTAATATCCACTTTCAGTGAGTACATACCATATGTGTTTTTTGTTATTGTTGTTTTTGTGTGTGTGTGTGATTGGGTTACCTCACTCAGAATGATATTTTCTAGTTCCATCCATTTCCCAAGAATTTCATGAATTCATTATTTTTAATAGCTGAGTAGTACTCCATTGTGTAAATGTACCACATTTTCTGTATCCATTCCTCTCTTGAAGAACATCTGGGTTCTTTCCAACTTCTGGCTATTATAAATAAGGCTGCTATGAACATAGTGGAGCATATGTCCTTGTTATATGTTGGAGCATCTTCTGGGTATATGCCCAGAAATGATATAGCTGGGTCCTCAGGTATTACTATGTCCAATTTTCTGAGGAATTGCCAGACTGACTTCCAGTCTGCAATCCCACCAACAATGGAGGAGTGTTCCTCTTTCTCCACATCCTCGCCAGCATCTGCTATCACCTGAGTTTTTGATCTTAGCCATTTTTACTGGTTTGAGGTGGAATCTCAGGGTTGTTTTGACTTGCATTTCCCTGATGAATAAGGATGTTGAACATTGCTTTAGGTGCTTCTCAGTCAATCGAGTTTCCTCAGTTGAGAATCCTGTGTTTAGCTCTGTATCCCATTTTTAGTAGGGTTATTTGGTTGTCTGGAGTCTAATTTCTTGAGTTCTTTGTGTATATTGGATATTAGCCCTCTATCGGATGTAGGATTGGTAAAGATCTTTTCCCAATCTGTTGGTTGCCATTTTGTTCTATTGACAGTGTCCTTTGCCTTACAGAAACTTTGCAATTTTATGAGGTCCCATTTGTCAATTCTTGATCTTAGAGCATAAACCATTGGTGTTCTGTTCAGGAACTTTTCCCCCGTGCCCAAGTATTCAAGGTTCTTCCCCATCTTCTCTTCTATTAGTTTCAGTGTATCTGGTTTTATGTGAAGGTCCTTTATCCACTTGGACTTGAGCTTTGTACAGAAGATAAAAATGGGTCGATTTGCATTCTTCTACATACTGACCTCCAGTTGAACCAGCACAATTTGTTGAAAATGCTGTCCTTTATCCACTGGATGGTTTTAGCTCCTTTGTCAAAGATCAAGTGACCATAGATGTGTGGGTTCATTTCTGGGTCTTCAATTCTATTCCATTGATCTTCCTGCCTGTCTCTGTACCAATACCATGCAGTTTTATCACTATTAATCTGTAGTACAGTTTGAGGTCAGGGATGGTGAATCCCCCAGAAATTCTTTTATTGTTGGGAATCGTTTTTTTTGTTGTTGTTGTTGTTTTGTTTTTTTATTTTGGAGTCTAAGCAACAGGAGACAATGGTAATCAGTAAAGAATTTAAGGGTAATAAATTTTTGGTATCAAAAGCTGCAGCAGATAGTTATATTAGGTAAAGAATTTAAAAGGACACAAAAACTTGATTAATAAATCTATGTTGATAATAGCATAAATTAAAGTCCGAACAAGGAAAGAAACCAAATTGTTGAAAGAAAAGTAAAATCAAGAGTCTATAACCTTCAATCAGATTATATAATGTACCCTTTATATCTCAATTTGGCCAATGCTGTATTCAGTAGCTTTTGAGTTTTGAATTAATCTTTGAGGGACTTTTAATAGTCTGAGATAAGAAGCCGATTAGAGTATAGTGAATATAGATTCAGTCAGTAGCTAACTTGGCACAGATGTGACAAAACTGCTCATAAAGAAAAAGAACTATTCTGCTCACTATTTCAGAGGGTTCAGTCCTGAATTCTTTCCACAGAAATTCACAGCAGCGGTGTCACGTGGCACAAGGGAGCTTATGACCAAGAAGCAGAAAAGGGGGATAGAGCTGCACACGAAATTACACTTCTATGTCTTCCAAGGTCCTGTCACCTATTTCTCACACTGCAATAAAGCTACCATGTAAATTCCATACTGGAAATAATGCAGGATTAAGTCAGAGTCCTCAAGATCTCAGGACCTCCTGAAGTATCCACACAGACACACTCAGTCCTCTCCCAGGGTGGCACTGCCCACAGTGGGCTTGGATCTCCCACATCAATCTTTAGTCAAGAACATACCCACAGCCAAGCTGATGGAGCAATTCCCTGACAGAGGTTCGTTCATCCAAGGTGACACTAGAGTTATATGCCTTCCCAGTGATGAATCACCCCCACACACTTCCAAATTAATAAAGGCAAAAGCTCTTTTTCTTATATCAGGTGACTGGTTCTGGCTAAAGCACAAAAGAGAGCCAGCCTATAACAGAATATTTTACCAGTTTTACAGGTCTCAGATTGATCTATTCCACAAACACTGCCATCCTTAAGTCTCTTTTAGGTCTAGTCCCCAGCTAAAACTTTGAACAGTTTAAACACAGACAGGACAATGCACATCTCGATACTTAGATTAGTGGGAAACATGTGTAGCAAAGATAGTGTCTGAGTTATTTCTTACAGACAACTGTGTTGCTGCTGTTACCAATAGCTGTTTCCCAGGATCATCTCTCACATTTGGCAGAATTGTCCCTTTTCTGGTGACTTAATGGTAGAATAGGACTTAAAGGTGGGGTGACCCTGTGAGGCTCCCATGAGCTGCTCACTAGGGGTGTATTCTTTGTTAGGGGGATCGAGACTCATTGGAGATCAGTTTGGGTGAATGAACATTAAGTAGCAGAAGTGTTTTCTCAGAAACCCTAAAATAAACTTCAATAAAGGTGCTGAATTTTTTTCCTCACAGTTTCTAGAAGTCTGGTTAGTACACTACTTACCTTCCAGTCTGATTGGAGTTAGCACACCGTTTGTGAGATTCTACTTTACATAACTTAATAATCTAAGCAAGTTTATTTAACAAACCCCATAGTATCCGTTTGTCACTTCAAGTTTCTTATGCATCAGCTGAAACAGCTTTCACTCCAAGACGTTGACCAGAGAGAAACAATGTAAGCAAGAGAGTGGTAAAACCACTGACCTGAACCGCTCTATTCCTCAGATAGAAAGAAAGGTCTATTGGGGATCAAACTGCCAACGCTATCTCTGGGGGAGGGAGCACAGAGAGAAGCAAAATGGTGGAGAAGCAAGTAGATTGTATCTGAGAGTCAGCAGAGAGGGGGCCTCTGAGCTGACACAGGCTGTTCTGATTAAGTGGGAATTAGATGCTCTTGTCCTAGATAGTTGACCTTTGAGAGCAGATTGAGGAAGTTCCTGGTAAACAGATGCCTGAGGAATGCTGAATTAAGCCTTTGTTTACCCAGTAGCAATCCTGTTTACCAGGTCTGAGACCTTCTGTTTAGGACATTGTCACCAGCACTGCCATCTGGGAGGGATAAGAGTGAGTGGGAAGCTGGGGGCATTGCAAACAGAATTTTGTCACAAGCTCTGCCATTTGAACCTAACAAACAGAGCTACCTGATATTTCAGAAACAGTGTAATATTATGAATTCCCAAAGGAAAACCCTATTCTGAATAAGTTATTAAAAATATTACCTCAACTTACCTGAAAAGGATTTATAGAGGACTCAAGATCTTGGCCTCTAATTAGACTTTGGAACTGTATGTAACTGAATAAAACTGGTATCAAGGTTAAGTTTTTAAATGCTCTTTTTAGATTCTCATTCTTCTCTCTCCTTATTGTGCTGTTACAGAAACGGAGCATCGATCAGTTAAAAAGGCTGGCATTGAGGTCCAGGAAATCAAAGGTTAGTCAGAGTCCTCTCTCAACTGTGAAACCAAAAGCTATTTCGTTGGATTATTTTAGGCTCTTGATTGCAGCTTAAAAATTATCAGGCTAAAATATATATAATGTGGTAAATCATTGCTGCCCTCTGCTTTGTCCTGAGTCCTTAAGCCTGCATACGGTGACTTCTTTGTGTGTTGAAGGAACTAGTCCTAAGGATGTCCAATCATCGCTGATTCTCAGTAATGGAATATGGATGAGGACTTAAGAAATCTATAACCTGTGAGCCGGAGACACACAGAAAGAAAAAAATTCAGCTAGTCGTATTGTGAAGTATTTTTGACTTTACGTAAGGTAGAAAGAAAAAAAAAAAAAAAAAAAAAAGGTTTTTGGTATGCTAGAAAAGCATGCATGAACTTTCATGTACACAAGTGAAAAACGTCTATTTCCAAGGAGACATTAGTGTGTCCACCAGCTCCTGTCATAGTACCTCACAGCCAACAAGATTGACTAGGGGCTTTGTAAAAGGCAATGTAGTAATCCTGAGAGAAATGACAGGGCACCTGACATCAGGGAAGTCACTGCATACATTGCCACATCCTCATACACACTGACACACAGTATCTAAAATGAGCTGAGCTCGGGGTGAGTGGCTACTGTTTCTATTCAGAATCTCTGTCAATTTACTTTCCCTACCTGAGAGCTAGTTTGAATCTGTACTTTTTCAACAATGTGTGGGCTTCTGACTGGTGTTTGTTGTTAATTGGTTTAAGTCATAAACCAATTCCATTCTTCAGATTTAACGCCTCTACCCCACCCGGGGGTGAAGAAGTTCAGACTGAAGTCCAAGCATCTCTGTTAGTTTTCTTGCTCATGGAAGTAGGTTAGAAAGACTTGTGAAGAAGCCAGAAGAAAAAGGAAGTTGACAAGGCAGAAAGGAAAACTGGTAGCAGGCTCACCTCAGCATTGTGAGAGCCGAGACAACGTTGTAGCGAAAATAATAAACTGCACTGTTTGGCATTTGTAGAGATTCTACCTCAGGAACAATACTGAATGGGATTCCTATTACAACTACAGACTCAAGTCTTAAATCATTGCTGTTTACGTAGTATTATTGATGTTACGTTTATCCCCAAATAAATAAGAGTGATATAAAAGATACTGCTGTTAATAACAGCTATTATTGGAACACTCTACATGGACAGTACAAAAATTATCAAATATAATCATTATATTAGCCACGTGATATTTTATCTTACATGTGAGGAACTAAGTAAGGATGGCTATCAGTACATGTTTAAGTCAAATTTTAAATGCAAATCTGTTTGATGTCAGATCCTGTGCTCTTGATCAACACATCAATCCATTCACTATAAATTCTTCTAAGAAACGCAAGTTACGAATGATTTGCAGTCTGTGTTGAAATCTCTAGAATTTTAAATGATTTTAGTCTGTTTCTGTTTAAGTATATTCCACCAAAACATTCCTGATATACTAGCTAGCACGTTGAGAACACACCCAATTATCCTGACTTCTAACCTCACCTTGGCTGCTTGATGAAGAGAAAACTATGAATCCATTTAAATGGTAAACTTCCCTGTCTTGTGGCAGAACCCAGCAGTCAAAATAATAAATTTTATTAAAATGTCTGCCTTGAAAGTCCAGTTTTACTAGTCGGGAATATCCCAACTCAAATGGAGATACTCTGCTCCTTGAATGCAAATAATTCTCATTCTTTTATGAGATTATATGTGTATTACAAAAGAAATATAGATCATGCTGGATCTCTAGAGATTATTCTTTATTGAAATCATGAAGCTAACCTTTGTAGCAAAGGCCAAAGCAAATTCATAGTTGGCAGCATGAGTGTTTGTTGATTGTGTAACTGTAAGTATGAGTTACTTTTGATGATACTTCTCCCCAGGAGTCTTCATGTTAAGTGAGCCATTGTAACAAGGTTGCAGAACCAACATTTCAAACGAGTTTCAGAAATAAGCAACCTGGAGATGACATAAAGCTTACAGGAAGGGTTTAAAATTTCAAATAGAGTCACCAGGAATAAAAGGCACAGCTCACTCCACCCCTTGCACCCGGTGAAAGTGACAATCATGATCAGTCTCCAAGCAGAGAGAAGAAAAAAGAAAGAAAGCCGTCAAGTGCACCGAGCCTCCTCGGCCTTATTGAGAAAGCC
This sequence comes from Arvicanthis niloticus, assembly GCF_011762505.2. NCBI lineage: Eukaryota > Metazoa > Chordata > Mammalia > Rodentia > Muridae > Arvicanthis > Arvicanthis niloticus. The sequence continues at coordinate 7,689,113 of NC_047674.1, read as the reverse complement.
TTTGGAAGAGGCTGAGAGGGCCTGTGCACGAGACTGAAGCTCCTGTATACTGTATATAGATCGAATGCTTTCCCAAGTTACATGTTAATGTGTTTTCTAAAATCTTCATCCTTCAGTTGTGTCTGTTATGAGCTAGGTAACAGTTGCTGTATTACTACATTAATAATGTGCCTCTGTTACTGTTTATTATTCCAATTGCTTTTTATTAAAGAAGAAAGTCTGCATGTGGGTGCCAGGGTGTGGGGAAGATTTCAGGTCTCTACACACAAACACACGCACACGCACACGCACACACACATACACATGCACACGCACACACACAAGTGCATTAGTACACATGCAAACATGCGTACACATAGCTGCATGCATGACATTGGTTGTGGGCCTGAAAGAATTAGCTTGACATTCATAGAAAGTAGATGACACAGCAATGAACTTACTAAGTTACATGTCACTGTAGACATTTTTGGCTTCTACAGTTCTGATACTCTGGATGTTATCTACCAAAAATACATGATCATTCTAACATTTGGAATAAACAGAAGTGTGTATAGGATTTAAAAGTTTTTTTTTTTTAAAGAGTGTAGTTTTAAAATGCTGTACTGCAAAGACAAAATAAGTAAACAGATAAATAAAATAATAGAGATATGCAAATACTTTGTGATTACCCTCACAAAGGAGTACAGATAACTCCCCCTTTAAGACGCATTGCTTTGAAGGAAAAAAAAAAAAAAAAAAAAAAAAAAAAAAAAAAAAAAAAAAAAAAAAAAAAAACAATACTTCATACCACTGAGCTTTTAAAACCATGTTTATTTCTGTGTGGCCAGATGCTGTGACAGCTGCTGATTTATAAGACTGTGAGACACTGTTGTTCTGGCAGGCAGCATGTGGCATCTTACATGCTAGGAGAGCATCATGTTCTATTCCCCGTTTATCTCCAGAAACTCAGGCACAGGCTAATTTTAGAGTCTTCACACCTGTTCACCAGGGATGCTCCAAAATGTGGGGACATGTAATAAAGAAATGTCAGATAAAAAGTGAAGTGATATAATTTGGACTATGTATTATTTGAGTGGGATTCCTAGGCTCTTTTGTGGTAAGTGTTGTGTTGGACTTTTCATTTTACCTATGCAGTCCCCTCAGAATAGCAGTGTTGCTTTTCTTTCTGAGACTCTGAGGTATTTTAAAATGAACCTCTTCAGAAAAAAATAGAACCTTTTTAGGACTTAAACATATTTCAGTTTATTCCAAATGTTAGAATGATCAAGAATTTTTGGTACATTATATCCAAAATACCAGAACTGTGGAAGCCAAGAATGTCTAAAAAGTGGTTATGTAACTTAGCAAGTTCATCGCTGTATCTCATCTACTTTCTATGAATGCTAGGCTGCTTCATCTGTGGGTCTCTCCATTTAATACAGCCTAGCCCTGGCTTTACCTTATCAATGATACAGGGTGTAAATTGGCATAAGCATTGTTGCAAAAGCAGGAAGTTAAAAATGAAAATACTGGCTAATAATTCTGCTAGTGTATACAGCTTTCAAATAGAAGCAGGCCTTTCTTGTAAAGGCAATACACACATTCTTGAATACCGGGATATAAATACGTCTCGTGATATTTAACCCCATTATTCCATTTTTGCAAATTTTTTCCTGTTTAAATATGGAACAAGTTTAAATATAAAATAATTGCGTATATATTTTCTGTGGTAATGAAGAAGATGGCAGAAGAGTGGTCAGGACTGTAGACTAATCCTTTTTCTTTCATGCTCTTTAAATGTTGAGAGCCAGCCAAGTGAACATGTGAAAGTGTAGTCTCTGCTTTTGTAAAGTAGAGGGGAAAAAAGTGAAGACTTTAAGACCATCAGCAAAACAGTAACAGAAGCTCACAAGCTTTGTGGGTGACTTCAAGGAGAGCAAGACCCGGTACAGTGCAAGTGTTCAGTGAATGTAGCTGAGATTGAGAAAGAAGATAGCTCAGACACTGAACCAAAAAGTGTGACTCCTCCATGTGTTTATATCACAAACTGTATGTGAAGTGCCCTCAGGGATTTTAGAAACATATGTCCAGCATGCAGTTAAACCATCTACATGTACAGAGCATTAACCAATTGTTTCAATTGTGTTAAACAATCTATTCTTGCCAGTTTGTCAAGGGCTGAGGTTGTCTGTAGCATGCACTTTATATTGTATGGAAGCAGAGAATCATAAAGTAAGGAATTAAGATTCTGGAGGCCTTGGAAAACCTTTTAGCAAACAGGAATGTAACATTTCTCTTGGCTAAATCCTTAGCTGTTGCACATTACGGTTTGCTATACCCAGATACCCACATGTTTCTTGGGGATGGCTCAAAGTCCAGACTCATTTGAAGTCAATAATTACTGTAGCCCCTGCAGTTGCTTCTATAGCTTCATTTGATCTGTTTCTCAATGGGATGTTAAGCCTGACACCTACCCAGCTCCTCTTCATGGCTCAGAGCGTTAGTAAGTTTTATTTGTTACCAATGAAATGATATATATTGCACTTATACTTTGCTGAGAACTATATAAAAGAATACAAAGGGACAGTTGATTTTTGTCTTTGTCAGTCTAGAACTCTGTAACTACACAGAGAGTACTTAAACTTTACAATACATAAAAGTGATTCGGAAACTAAAGATATAATGAACCAAATACTTATTAAACACCTTCTTTGTGTCCCACCTTTAAATCTAACAGTATTAATGAAGTAGATTGTATCACAGCTTTTCAAATGAGATTTTGTAATACCAAGATAACTAACTTGCCCAAAGTTATTCAGCTAGTACACCTGAGCTCAACCACGATTGACTCCAGTATGTGCACCAGGTCCTTTCTCTCCACTGTGAAGTGTGTGATCCTAACCTTGTAAGTGTATCTTAAACTTGGAAAAAAAAAAAAATGATATATATTTTATGGACTTAAGAGGGAATTAAAGGTAGATCAAAGATTACCACTGGGAAGGTGAAAACTATATAGTAGTCACCAGAACTGCTGCTGATGTCATAGACACCAACATGACAACATGACCCCACATCTAGTGGTCTCAACATCTTCTTGGAGAACCATTGTTGATTTGACTGGGACAGGGTGGGTGAAAGGGTTTGAAATATTTCAATCAGTTGCATACTGTGAACTCTTCTTTCCCTGAAGAAGCCGAGGCAGTTGTTGAACCCAAAGTGGAGAACAAACCCACCTCCTCAGAATTACAGAAGATGCAAGAGAAAGAGAAACTGATCAAAGAGCCAGGCTCGGGAGTGTCTGTGGTTCTCATTACAACCCTTCTGGTTATTCCTGTGGTTGTCCTGCTGGCCATTGCCATGTTTATTCGGTGGAAAAAATCAAGGGCCTTTGGAGGCAAGTAAAACGGGCCCTTTGAACTTGGGACCTGCCTTTGGAAACATGTCTGGCCTAATTATCATTAGGAACCTCACCATGATTTGTCTGCTTGGTTTGACTAACACTGGTTTACATGCTCTACCACTTTATGATATTATTGTCTGTGTCTCAAAAGTGATTATAATTAATATTGAATATAACATAAGTCTAAGAGCCTCTGAAATTTAGGTAGTTTGATTATACTATACCTTCTCCCCTTGCCTTTTAGCATTTGGCTTAAGCCCCAGTAATATCACCATAGAAAGCTGTGAGGTTGTAAGTCCACTATAAATTATCTTTCAGATCAGGGTTGGAAGGACATGCCTGCTATTAGGAATGAGGCAGCACTCGAAATACTTGGGCTGGGTATATTGAGGCTGTGTTCCTTTCCCATCAGATGGGCTCTGGCTTCTAGGTGCATGACATTGGGCAAGTTACTTTATCTCTCTACACCAGTTCCTTCATGGATAAAATGAGTGAAAGCTGAGGTTGTGCAAAAATGAAATAGCGTAATAATGGTCATTAAGCATTTACCAAGTGTCTAGGACCTACTATGTGTCCTAGCATTAATATAATATAATATAATATAATATATTAATAAATTAATATAATAGCATTAGCGAGTATAAAGAGTAATCTTGGCAATAGAGAAATAAAAAGAGATGACCATTCTCAAGACCCTGCTTTATCCAGAATCCTCATGACCTAACAAACCACTTGGTTTTTGAATAGTTGTAAGTTTGACCATTAGCCAGCCTTTTCTAAGTGAAAAAAAAGCAGGGTCCAGTACCAAAGTCAGTATTTTTTAAAAATAACTGTCATAGTATGAGACCTATTCAGGATATTCAAGTAATTAATTGATGCCATCCTTATATGTACCTCTGAGTAGCAACCTCCAGGTCTTAAGTCTATAGTTATATCTGGGAAGAAATCTGTGGAGCAGTGTGGGAAGCAACATTTGGTCAGGAAACAAAATCTGGTCTTGTTAGGGGTCCAGATAGCCATGTCAGAGATTTGGGTACCCATGGGAAAAGCCTTGACACACAAGAAAACACTGAAACATAATCGATTCCACTTAGTAAGTTGTGAAAGTAATGATTCTTAGATTTTCCTTAACTTTTTTATTTACTTCAAATAAATCTTTGAAACAATATAGTTAACTCTTTCCTCCCCTTACCCCCCCCCCAAAAAAAGACTATCTGAAACTATCATAAGTATAAAAAAAAAACAGCCAGGAAATTAATTAGACATAAGGTTTAAGAGAATAATCGTGTTGTATGTGGTTATTTAATGGATGTCCCTGGGACAAATAGCAGTTCTTCACACTAGCAGTTCAATAAGATAATTGTTAAAAACAAACAAACAGAAACAGATGAGTAGGTGACACAGAAAAGATGATATAGATGGTGATGTAGTAAGAACTATAACGCATCTCAGGAGGACATAAAGCCTTTTGCGCATGGCAGCACTCTGGGATACTGATCCCAAAAAGGAGAGGAAGTGGCTCAGAGAGTCGGGAAGGCTTGTTTTCCTGTTTGTTCTTAGTGACATGGAACTGCAACATAAAGCTATGTGGGAAGGTTGCAGCCCAGGTCGAGCCATATAAAATTGCCATTGTCTCTCCATGTTTTATTTAGGAAAATTGTAATTCTATGCAATTCTGTTGCATTCTGTTCAATGGTACATTAGCCTGCCACTATTTTCTAAGATTTTTTTTTTCTTTCCCATTGGATTTTATCTAAGTTTTTTTAAAAAAAAAAAAAAAAAAAAAAAAAAAAAAAAAAAAAAAACAGACCTGAAGGATTTTCTCTGATCCAGTCGTGTAATCCACTGCTGTTCCACCCAGACACCAAAGCAGGCATGGAGCACACATGATTGGCCAAGGGATGCACTCTGTCTTTGTGGAACTGAGTCTGATTTTTTGGCTTTCTGGCGGTTCTCCTCCTTTCTCTGCCTTGTTTTCTACCTGTCCGCTGCCACCTGCCTTTTAGCTCTCTCCATGAAGCTGCCCTGCACCCTAATGCTTCTCTGAGTTATAGCCCAGGAAGGAAAGAGGAGGCCACGGCAAACATGTAGGAAGAGACATACCATTGGGACAGCAGGAGTCCTTTGGGAGCTCTGCAACCCCATAAAAAGAGAAAATGATTTATCTTGGAGATGGGAGCCCCAGGGGAAGGTCTGAGTTCACCTTGAGATCATGGAAATTATTCAGGGTTTCCCATCATTCCCATTAATTTAGGTTTCAGATGAAGAACCAAATCCAAAACAGGATCGTCCACTACTGTTCACAGAACGGGGAAGCTTAGCCATGATCTACCATTCACAGAATGGGGAAGCTTAGCCACGATACCCCTAAATGGCTGTAATAAAAGTTTCCAAGATTTTATATAATATTTTGCTAACTTAATTCTACTCCAATAAAAATTATTGATGTTAGCACAGTTTTACCATATCGTATAATATACCCCCTTATATGTCACAGATATGGGGAGATGAATGTGATCTCTCATTTCTTGGAGGAAAAATAAAAACTGAGGCTCGAGGCATGATAATGTCAAAATTACAGTCTATAGGAGACACAAACAAGAGTTTACCGTTATATACTTCTCAATCGCCACGATTTTCAGCCTTCTTTATGCTTCTCAGTAGCATATAGCCCTTTTAAAACTGCATTTAAATAAAAATTTTTAGTCACTTGTAAATTCCCAATTTTATGTTGAACGTTGAGCCCTTGGATAGAGAAGGGTGAAAGACACATTTACAAATGGGTCGTCTTTTTTTTTTTTGTTTGTTTGTCTTGTTTCGTTTAAAGCAGATCATGACCGCAAGCTCGAGTCAAGTTCTGGAAGAGTCCTGGGAAGATTCCGAGGTATGCCTGTGACCTTTCAGAATCTCCGTGTCTGGCTCAAAGTCAGCGAACGCGTGTCTTGTAAAGAACCAGGCACTGTTCCATCTTTTGACTCTGAAAACTCAACACCTAGTGGGCAGTTAGAGTCCCAGCAGAAATGCTCGTGGGCCTCACCTCACTACCTGGCTCTGTTTCGCTTTTTCATTTGCCATTCTGTATCATCCCCTTCGTTTTCCCGCCTCCCATCTGTTGGCTTTGTCTTTGGTAAACTTCCTGTGGCTGGTACTGGGGCAGTGTTCGCCTTAGGGAAGATGACCTTTTCATAGAGTCATTGAAATGAAAAGCAGCTCAGGGGTTGCCAATTCAGGAGAGTTGTAGAGAGCCAGACTGTGAAAATGGATCTGAAACATCTCTGCGGAAACATATTCCTGGGGAGTTGAGGATTTTATCATTTACTTTGACGAAGTCTGTTGAGTAGTATCCATCTGGTTCTGTAAGGCAAATCTTTTGGGGAAAAAAAATCTTAAAAAAAAAAAATCTTTAAAAAAAAAAACTACTCTCTTTTGTTCCCAACTTCTGTCTCTGTTTAATGTTTGAAATTTTACAAGGAAACAGACTTGTTTGTGCAATTTTTAACTATACTGTGGCATTCGATTTTTTTTTTTTTTTTTTTTTTTTAATTCAGGAAAAGGAAGCGGCGGCTTAAATCTAGGAAATTTCTTTGCAAGCCGGAAAGGCTACAGCAGAAAAGGGTTCGACCGGGTGAGCACAGAGGGGAGTGACCAAGAGAAGGACGAAGATGATGGGAGTGAGTCCGAAGAAGAGTACTCGGCCCCGCTGCCCACACCTGCGCCTTCCTCCTGAACTCCAAGCTTCCTTCCGTGTAGCTCGAGTGAAGTTTACCACGATGCCCAGACTCCTTTCCCTTTAGCGCGTGTAAAGTTCTGTGCATTTGATTGTAAACTGTACTCGTCTGTGTGGGACTGTACACACCTTTTTAACTTCATTTGCCCCCGTTGGCTTCTGTTTCTAGGTGAGGAGTTTCCTACCAGTTCACTCCAGTGCCATTGTCTTTATATGAACATAGCGTAGAGCAGCTGCCCTCCTCTTCCACGGGTTGCGCTCCAAGCCCCATGGAAGTTCAGCTCGTTTTCATTTGGAGACTTTTTTTTTGTGGATGTAAATAGCCCTATTCTCTGCTTGAACACAGTATTCTCCCAGTCCACACCCATTGCCAGTGTCTTTCTTTGGTGCCTTTTCCTGTTCGGCATTCTCAGCCTGTGGCAGTCAAGAGAAACTTTGCAACACGACGAAAAGCTGCTAAATCTCCTTCTATTTTTTTAAAATCACTAACATTATATTGCGATGAGAGAAATTTTAAAAAGTCTCTATTTAAATTCTTTTTTTAAATTTCTCTTCCGTTGGTGTGTTTCCGGGATGTCTTATTTTTAGATGGTTACACTGTTAGAACACTATTTTTCAGAATCTGAATGTAATTTGTGTAATAAAGTGTTTTCAGAGCATTAGCAGAGTGTACTTTTGTGATATTTTTTGCATGCTTACATTTTACACGCATCTTTTAATAATTACACAATTATCAGTGAGTACAACTAGTTCATTCTTTTCAACCAAAAGAAATGTTCTGAGTAAAATTTAGAAGATGATTTCATAGGACCAAGATAGATTGAAAAACTATGGTAAGAATATGCTTGTATGAATAAAGCCAGATTCTCTTTGAAACCTCATAAAATATTTCACATATAGCACATTAAATAGTAGAAATAGCTAATAGGGAAGGGGCCTATGTAAGAAATATCTGGCCGCTGTTGAGAATAGACCACTCCAGACCATGCGGTTCGAAGGGGGAGGAGGTTTATTCAGGGGAAAGGGCAAAGGTGGGGAGAGACGTAGAGGCGTAGAGGCCGGCCATGACCACATGGAGAGAGAGGAAGGGGGTGGGGGGCAGAGAAAGAGGGGGTAAGAGAGTAAGAGGGTGTAAGAGAGCAAGAGAGAGAGGAGGGGGCAAGCAGCCCCTTTTATAGTGGATCGCCTACCTGGCAGTTGCCAGGTAACTGTGGGGAGGAGCATACCTGGCTGTTGCCAGGTAACTGTGGGGAGGAGCATACCTGGCTGTTGCCAGGTAACTGTGGGGAGGAGCATACCTGGCAGTTGCCAGGTAACTGTGGGGAGGAGCATACCTGGCTGTTGCCAGGTAACTGGGGAGGTGGAGTTTAGACGGAATACTAACAGCCTATATCTCAGATGTCAAACACAAATGGGCCCATCACCATAGCTCCACACTACCTGCACTCCCTGAAAGAATTATTTGACCCAGGGTAAAGGGTCCTTACAATATAGAGGAGTCCTCACACTGACTACAGATTACTTTTTTTGAGATTTTTTTTTAATGACACATCAATGTAACTTAGTAAGAATCTGCTAAGGTCTATTTTTAAAGGATCCGACTCTAGAACACTTTCATCAAAATGCCTGCTTGGATTTCAGGCATCTTGATAACTGAAATATTAAGGAAAGGTACTTGCTGGAAAACGTTATTGTTTAAAATCTTATTCCTTCACGACCGGGGATCTGATTGGGAGTGTTCTTTCCATACGTTGAGCTCAGTCTTGAGTAAAAGCTTTACTTTTCTGATTCCTATGTTTTCCCTTCAAATGACAAGGTCCAACTCTGACCATTCCTTTTTTTCTTTCCACCAAATTGGTGGTAAATACAAGCACAGTGGTTTGGATGTTTGTGAGCTTCTTCAACTGTATCTTAACACTTGTTATCTCAACAGCAGGATTAGTCCAGTACTTGGGCTGGGATTCAGTCCAGGTTTTCTCACATGGAACAAGTTAGCCAGACTTACTATGCTGTCTTTTGTGGCCCACGACCTGACCATCAGCTCCAATTGCTATACTTTTAAAATATGTCCATCTGATCCTGTCTGAGCAGTTTTATGACAAATTAATTGATACAAAGAGATCAAAGTGCTAAAATATAAAGAAATGAGGAAAAGAAAGTAGACTCATCAAAATAGAATGATCGCTAAAAGCCGGGGACAACTGCTCGTGGACAATGAATTTGACTCCAGATTTTCTAGTAGCTCATTAAATAATACTTGATTACTTCCATAATTCATGAGTTCATCAAACATTTAGTACTCTTAATATTAAGGTGAGAACAACTGGCCCCAAGTGTCTTCAGAGGGATAATGTCAGGTAAGATAATTTGAATTCTTCAGTCGTAGACATGGAATAGATAAGTATGTTTTGCAGATCTGTTACTGTGCGTGTCTCTTCACATAGACACTTGGCATTAGAAGAAGGAAATTTCAGAAAACAAATTTTCTCAGACATTATAACGCTGCACTACTTCACCACAAGAAGTCTGCCTCCGTGGCTTTCATAAAGGTAGGAACTAGAAACAAATGACCTGCATCAGCTCCAGGCAGGCTTTCCGCCGATATTGCTCTTAGCTGAACTTCATTGACTCAGTCAATTAGAGATTGCTCTGCTTGAGACATAGGAGGAACAGGTCCCAGCCCTCAGCTGAAGGGGAATTTAAGAGCTCTGTTTCAGACACCTTTATTTACCACAGTTGGTCTTTAATGGAATACAGCTGGCGGTGATGTTCTTAAAATTTCTGTAGCTGAGTCTAATGTAAAGCAAGAGTTTAAAGTCAGTGCCATTGAGAATGGCCATTTCTGTCTGCCACTTACAATAGAGATGGGTATATTTTTTCCTAAAATGTAGTTTATAGATGATTTGGAACAAAGGAGATTCTGAAATAATGGTTTGGGTTTTTTTTTAATCTTTTTCTTTGAAAACTTCACACATGTATACAATACATTCTGGTCACAACTCTGGGTGCCTTAGTTTATTCCATGTGTAATATTGGATATTCAAATTGTATGACTAACTAATTAGGAAGCATAGGTAAACAGCTGTGATTTTGTTTTTATTGTAATTAGGTTTGTCGGAGAATATTATTTGGAGAGGTTAAATTAATGGCTTTGCCATTCACTGAGTTGGGCCCAAATTATTCTATGCACAAAGTCTTTTGTTCTTAGCTCCCTTCTTTTCTTTATTAAGTCAGCATTTTCTTTCCAGTTTTCTCATGCATCCCTAAACTTTAACCCAAATTCGATAAATCAAGCATTTAAGATGATGACAACGAACGTCATAGACTTTGCATGAGCATTTACTCAACAGTCACCTAAACTGCAAATCAATGTCCCTGCATCCTATAGCAACACTTCAAAATCAGGGTAGCTAAGAACAGGAATATTCATTTCAAAATACTAGTCCTGGGCTCGTTCGCACAGTTTTTGATTCGTTCCTCAGGTTGTGATCCCAAGAGTTGCATCTCTAAGAAACACCTATGCTCATTTGGATTCACCTGCTCCATCAACCATCCCTAAGAAGTGTGAGCACACATAGAGAGTGGCTGAGCTCAACATGCTATCAGCCCAAGTCATATTTCCAAATCTGTCGTTTCAATAAAGTGATACGTCTACTCAGTCCAGCACCACCCACTCAAGTCACTGAGATCTCATATGCAAGGTTTTCTTTTCATTGCAGAACTTCGGAGTAGCGTCTGCTCAGCCTTAAGCACTTTCCATTCCACCAGAGAAAATAACTTTGGTGCACTCAGTAGCAACAAGGCTCCCTTCAGACTTTACTCTTAAAAGATTATCTAAACAGGAAGTGGAATTAGAATATAGAGTTAAAAGGGAGTAATGGGAAAATAGATTATAAAAGATTAAGTGGTGTGGGTGATTGGCTTACAGTGTAGGTGAGGGAGGGGGAAACTATGGAAATTACCATCATAGAAGCCTCTGAAAATCGATACATACAAAATCAGTTTAAACAGTTACCTTATACATGAGACCAACACCCCAAATAGACATCATACATTATCAAATAACCACCCCCTCCAAGTACTAAGAATGCGTGATTCTTTTTTTGAGTTATTTGCCAATGAAATCCCCTAGAGGACCACTGCACCAAAAATAACAGGCTATTATAAATGCTATTGATTATCCTCCAGAAGATGGTGGTAAGACCCTATTGCTGAAGGCAACACATACTTGAGTCCTAGAACATAGAAAGATCTAACTGGTGCTCCACTGAAAGCATCATGCATACTAATATTCATAGTGCTGGACAGCGCTATGCACCACTGGAGGAGAAAAATAATCATGACGTTCACACAGTATGCACTTTATGAATCACAGGAACAACCTGCCTGCACTGTTTCAATAGTGGCATGAATGTTTTGGGGGTTGGCGGTAAGAACTACACCAAAATGGAACTCATGTATGATGTTAGATTGGGATTGGTGGAGGTAACTTGAAAAATTGGGGTGGGGGGAAATGGAGATCAATTTCAACAGAAGCAGATTGTCTCTTATTAGAACAGCAAAAGGTAGCTGTCTCTCCATGGGAGAGGGAAGCGGAGATAGTGAAGATGCACGGGGAACTTGAGGGGTTTATAGGGCAGAAAAGGGAACTTTGAGGATGGTGCAGCCCATCTGCAGCTCTGTTTCCCTACAGTCTCAGAGTTGTAAATTCCAATAGAGGTTTATATCAACTTTCCTATCAAGTGGTTCCTAGATCCTAACTGCTTGTAGATGTTATCAGTCGATTTTCTCGGCTCCCTGAAGCTTTTGAAGATCATTAACCCTTCCTTCCTACCTCCAAGGACAGATGAAAGGATGAAGACAAGTATACATAGCTTTACTCTGTGGTGGTCAGATGGGATTCAAGGTGTTATTTCTTGTACCTGTTGAGATCTGCTTGGTATCTGTGATGGTTTGTATATCCCCCTCCCAGGGAGTGGCAAGATTAGAAGGTGTGGCCCTGTTGGAGTAGGTGTGTCACTGTGGTGTGGGCTTTAAGACTCTCATTCTAGCTGCCTAGAAGTCAGTATTCTGCTAGCAGCCTTCAGATGAAGATGTAAAATTCTCAGCTCCTCCTGCACCATGCCTGCCTGAATGTTGCCATGTTCCCACCTTGATGATAACGGACTGAACCTCTGAACCTGTAAGCCAGCCCCAATTAAATGTTGTCCTTATAAGAGTTGCCTTGGTCATGGTTGCTTTGATGTTGAGGTGTATTTCTTGGATGCAGCAGAAAAAGATATCCTGGTTTTTTTATTTTTTTTAATCTATTTTGTTAGTTTGTAATTTTTAATTGGAGAGTTGAGACCATTGGTATTAGGAGTTATCAATGAGCAGTGTTGGTCGATTCCTCATAGTTGATTGTTGTGGTATGGGTATTCCCAGCTTCTTTTGATTGGCTGGTCTGATAAATATATTTCTTGTGTTTTCTTGGGTGAGTAGCTTCTTCAAGTTGAAGTTTTTCTACTAGCACCTGCAGTATGGCTGTTTTTTTTATCAAGGAATCTCCTTCTCTGTTTTTGTGATTTATTCCATTGAAGAAAACAGATTTTTCCTTTTCCCAGCAGCAATGAAAGAAGAACAGCTTCTTGGCTTCAGGTGGGACTTCATGGCTAGCTCCTCTCTATGATTGGATTTTGTTTAGCTTTAGCTTAAGCAGATCGTGCCCACGATGTCACAGTTTCTGTGAGTTCCTGTGTGAGTGTGCCCTGTTTTGTCTGGAAAACACTGTTTCCTTGTAGATATCCACCACTCTGGGCTCTTTCAATCTTCCTGATGCTTTTCTGTGTAGATCTCTGAGCCTTGAGTGACATAGATAGAGCATTTAGGTCTGAGAATTCTGAAGACTCTTATTCTCTACAGGTTGATGAGTAAGTTGTAGTTTTCTCTACTAAGTGCTATCTGCTGCAGAGTTGAGTGCTGCACTGATCTATGTCACAGCAACTATGTCATTAGGACTTGTTTCCTTGATGTTTTCATTTAGCAGAATGACATCACAAGAGCCATGATAGCAGAATGATGTTGCTCGGGCCATGACCTATCTAGCAGATCATGCTGGTACACCTTACTTTCCTCCCCCCTGTGGATCCTCTTAGCAGCAGCCCCTGCTACAGTTCTAGCCAATCTCCACCAAGAAGTGTCAGCTCTGAATACCAAGAAACACATTGTATGTGGAACCCTCAGTGGCAAAAACCTACCGGGGTCTTAGAAGCACTCCTTATAAGACAACCCACGGCTACCACACTCACCTAAGAAAAAGGGCAATAGAAGCCAAGGAACAGAATGCCCACCCCTTAAAGATAAAACTAGATATCAGCACCTAAAATTACAATATTATTAAACCCAGATGACTAGACATCAGCACAAAAACACAACTAATAACCAGGACAATATCCCTCTACTAATGCAAACAACTCTACAGCTGACCCATAAGATAAGGACTTCAAAATAAACATTATCAATATGTTAGCAGCTATTAAAGAGGAAATGAGTAAATTCATTAAAGAAGTCTATGAAAACACAAACAGTGGAACAAAATGAAGAGTTCAAGACTTGCAAATAGAAAAAGAATAAAGAAAACCCAAACAGGGAAAGCTGGAAATAAAAAGCTTAGGGACTCTCACAAGAATCTCATAGGCAAGCCTCACTGATAGAATATAAGAGAGAGAAGTACAATACAAGAGATAGAAGAGAGGATCTCAGGCAATGAAGACAAGATGGAAGAAATAATTACGGCAGTCAAAGAAAATGTTAAAGCGAACCGGCGGTGGAGCAGCAGCTAAAGCTCTCTGCTCTCTCTATCTCTCTCTATCTGCCTGTTGGAATCCCGCTCCATCTCGTTTGTCTCCGCCCGAGTCTCATGGGAAAAAAAAAAAAGAAAATGTTAAATTGAAAACAGTCCAGGGACATTACAAAAAGAATCTGTAAATAATGGGAATAGAATAAAGAGAACAAACCCAGGTCAAAGACTTAGAAAATATTTACAGCACACTTCCTGATCATCTGGCATTTACAATTCTTCAGCCACTCTCTTCTGCCATACTTCTAAGCCTTAGGTGTAGGGCTTGTGTAATAGATACATTGACTGGAGATGGGCACTGGGCACATCATGACCAGTTGTTCTCTTTGATGAAGAATAAGAGTTATATTTATCTGTGTGTATAAGGATAAGTATTTAAAATGCAGTTGGGAATTATGCTGGTTTAGGAAAATGGCAACAGTAAGTTCTCCTCTAGGGTCGCCTCTAGGGTAGATTTCACTACCAGGCATGTTTTCCCTCCTATTGAATAGACCTTAAATGCAATTAGATAGCTGTTGTTTACCCCCAGGATATGAGTGCTGCTATTGTAGTTCTGGAGATGCCTTGCTATGCTTTTCTTTGTTGTGGTCCATAGACTTTAGAGACAGGTACAGCCTTTGCTCAGACACGTGCCAATGCCCTGAGAACTATTCCCTAACTGAGAGGAAACTTCACAAAGCCCCATTGCTAAATGAAGGGCTATAGGCAATTAATGGCTGCTAAGAGAGGGAGAATTGATCTTCTCCAGGAACAAATTTCTAATACGATTATCCAATCCCAAGTGGTCATCTCCAAATACACACACACTCCTAAATTGATTCATCAGGTTGTATTTATATACATACATAGGTGAATGTAATAATAATAATTCCTAAAAGATCATAAATTTGAGAAAGAATGAAAGGCACCAGAGGTTGAAGGAGAGAGAATGCAGAGTAGAAATGATGTACATGAAGTACTCATGTACACAAATTTCAAACTATAATACATTTTAAAAGTTAAGAAGGAACACTGAAGGATGATCAACACTTATGTATTCATAGCCTCAAATACACATAAAGAGTACTCCATAAAAATGACATGTTAAATTTCCTTTTCATTTGCCTCACTATTATAACAAGGATGAGAACTCTACAAAGGTCCAGAAGCAGAGATTTGAGTGCTATACACTGTCATCTTTATACTAAGTTCTCTACCTAAACAATGTTGATACAAAACAGGTAGCTTCTTGTCAATAGCATAGATTTTTGTCTTAGTTATAAACACATGAAACAAATGACCAGGATAGCCTGGAAATCAGGGGCTTCCTGTCCAAAGTTTCAAATTCTCCAGTCTCATCCCCAACCCAGTAGCACAGCACTGTCATCCTCTGTCTCCTGGGAATTCCATCCAACCTCTCAACAGATCCAGATTTCATCCTTCCTGGAGACCCTCTCACCCCACCTTCTAGCCCATTCCCATTCTTTTGCCAGCTACCAATACCTAGAGGTACTCTCTACCTGGGAACCCATTGGCCACACCAGGCTGGGAGTCAGGTAGGTGTTTTTTATGTTC
Organism: Arvicanthis niloticus; assembly: GCF_011762505.2. NCBI lineage: Eukaryota > Metazoa > Chordata > Mammalia > Rodentia > Muridae > Arvicanthis > Arvicanthis niloticus. The sequence continues at coordinate 7,673,615 of NC_047674.1, read as the reverse complement.
CCTCCTGTCTTCTATTGCAAATTCCCTAATATCAACTGCAGCCCTGTAGCAGACCACTTGCCAAGACTTCTCTTCTCACTCCGAGCCTCCATTTCCTAGGGATTCTGCCAAACCTTTCAGTGGACCCAGATTTTCTTCTTCCTGAGGACCCACTTAATCCCTGCTTCTATCCCATTTCCACATAATCCTGTCAATCCCCAATACTTAGAAGCATGATCTATCTAGGACCCCCAGTGACCACAATCGACAGAGACTCAGAAACACTCCCTACCAAGCAACCCACACACATCCCTACCATCCGAGATGGCTACAGAAACCAGGAGATGGAACACCCACTCAACACAGAAAAGACTAGATACTAACACCAAGAATCACAGTCATCCTAAACAGAGATACCTAGACACCAGTACAAAAATAAAATCATTAACACCCAAGATATTGTCTCCACCAGAACACCTTACTACACTAGTCCCTGAGACATGTAATATAACTGAGGCACAAAACAGGACTACAAAATAGCTATTATGAATATGTTCTAGGACCTTAAATAGGATCTGTAGAAACCCGTTAATGACATAGGAAACCACAAATAGTGAAAGGAAATAATGAAAACAGAAAGTAAAAACTGAATCACTAAAGAAAATCCGACCTGAACTAACCCTGGAAATGAAAAACTTAGGAGATCAAACAGAAACCTCAGAGTAAGCCTCACGCATTGAATGCAAGAAGTAGAAAAGTGACTCTTAGGCATTCAAGGCAAGATAGAAAAAATAGATACTTCAGTCAAAGAAAATGTTAAATCTAAAAACAACCAGCCAAAAAAATCCGGAAAATATAGACATTAATTACAAAAACACAAAAATCTATGAATATATAAGAAAGAAGGAAGAAACCAAAGTCAAATACACAGAAAATATTTTCAACCAAATTTTGGAAGAAAATTTTCCTAACCCAAAGAAGATGCCTATTAAGGTGTGAGAAGCACATAGAGCACCAAATAGACTGGACCAGAAATGAAATTTAACACAGCCCTAATATTAAAAACACTAATGTACAGAACAAAGAAAAATATTAAAATATTAAATAATTTAATATTAAAATATTAAAATAGCTGAAAGAGGAAAAGACCAAGTGAAGTATAAAGTCAGAGCAGTCAGAATAACATCTGAATTCTCAATGGAGACTCTAAAAGCCAGAAGGATCTGGACAGATGTTCTTCAACCTTTAAGAAATGACAGCTGTCAGCACAGACTGCTATATCCAACAAAACTTTAAATCACAATAGATGGACATTCCATAATGAAAACAAATTTAAGCAGTATCTATCTACAAATTCAGTCCTACAAAAGATACTAGAAGGAAAAGTTCAAGTTGAAGGAGTTAACCACCTAAGAAAACACAAGGAATAAATAATATCAGACCATCCAATTAAAAAAAAGAATTTAAAAGCAACCTGCATTGCAACAAAATAATGGGAATCAACAAACATTGATAACTCTCAACATTAATGGTTTCAATTTCCCAATAATGAACAAAGCCTAACAAAACAGATTCAAAAACAAGATCTAGAAGGGAAGGAACTAGATGAGGTAGGGGAGCACAAGGGATCTAGTTGGGGAGGATGGAGGGAGAGAGTACTGGGAAAGAGAGCTGGAATCGGTGGGCAGGGGACTCATTTCTGCCATAAACTGAAATCTAGGACAATGGAAACTGCCAGGAATGTATAAGGAAAACCCTAGCTAAGACACCTAGCAATGTTAAATATGGAACTTGAAATAGCCATCTCTAGTAAACAGAAAAGACTTCCAAAATGAAGGAATTGGGACACCAACCCAGCCACAAAACCTTTGACACACAATTTGTTCTGCCTATATAAGATGTAGGTGTAAGATGGAACAGAAATTGAGGGAAAACCTACATCCTCAACAAAAGGAAAGTCCACCAGGAGGACATTGCAATTCTAAGTGTTTATGCATCAAATACAAGGGCACCTGATTTCATAAAAGAAACACTACTAGAGCTGATATCACATGTTGACTCTCAAACAATGGCAGTGGATAACTTCAATATCCAACTATTGGCAAAAGATAAGTCATTGAGGGAGAAAAAAAACCTAAACAGAGAATTGCAGGAGATGAATGACATCAGGAATCAGATGAACCTGTGGATCTAGGAGATATTTCAGAACATTTCACAAACACAAAAGAATATATCTTCTTCTCAGCAACTTTCTCTAAAACTGACCACATATGCAGATATCAAGCAAGTTTCAACAGAGAAAAAATATTGAAATAACTTCCTATCAGACCACCATAGATTAAAGCTTGCTATCAACAACAGAAACAACAGAAAGCTTACAAACTTAGGAAAGCTGAATCACCCACCCCTGAAAAGTTAGTCAAGAAAAAAATTAGAACAGACAATAAATTTCTTTAAAATGGAATGCAAATGAAAACATGGCATACTTAAATTTATAGGAAACAATGAAAGCAATTCTATAAGGCAAGTTTATAACACTGGGTACCTACCTTTAAAAATGATCTATCTCCTATCAGTACATAACTCAACAGAATGCCTGAGAGCTCTAAATCAACAAGAAGAAATAACATCTAAAAGGAGTAAACAAAAAAATAAATCAAACTCAGGCCTGAATTAATAAAATAGAAACAAACAAGAAAATGTATATAAGAATCAATAAAACAAATGATTAATTCTTTGAGAAAAATCAGTATGATTGACAAACCCTTAGCCAAACAGACTAATGGGTAGGGAGAGAAGATATTAAGTTAGCCAAATTTGAGACAAAAATGGGGGATATAACAACAGGCACCGAGGGAAGCCAGAAAATCATAAGGGACATACTTTATTCAAACAAATCTGTACTCAGACAAATTTAAAAAAAAAAGAAAGAAAGAAAGGATGGAAGGGAGGGAGGAAGGGAAAGAGAGATGGGGAGGGAGGAAGGAAGGAAGAAAGGAAGGAAGGAAAGAAGGAAAGGGTTTCCTTCATATATTACCTACCAAAGCTAAATCAAGATCAGATAAGCAATTTAAATGAACCTATAACCTCTAGTGATATAGATGTAGTAATTATATGTTTATCAAACATAAACAAATAAACAAATATGTCAGGGCCAGAAGGAGCCATTGCAGAATTCTGCCAGTCTTTCTCAGGTAAATTGACTGGAATATTCAAATACTCCACTAAACTAGAAACAGGTAACATTGCCTAATTCATTTTATTTGGCAACAATTACTCTGATACCTAAAGCACATAAATATCCAAGAAAGACAGAAAGAAAGAAAGAGAGAAAGAAAGAGAGAGAAAGAGAGAGAGAGAGAGAGAGAGAGAGAGAGAGAGAGAGAGAGAGAGAGACAGGAAGGAAGGAAGGAAGGAAGGAAGGAAGGAAGGAAGGAAGGAAGGAAGAGAGAGAGAGAGAGAAATTTCTTTTATGAACACAGATGGAAAATTTATCAATAAAATACTTGCAAACCAAACATAAGAACACATAGAAAAGATCATCCAACATGATCAAGTAGGATTCATTCCAGAGGTACAGAGATGGTCCAATATACATAAATGGGTAAATGTAACCCACCATATAAGACAAAACCATGTGATCACCTCATTACACTCAGAAAAGGCCTTTGACAAAATCTAACACCCCTTCATGATCTTCCTAGAGAGGTAAGAGGTACAATGGACATGCTTCAACATAATAGAGAAGATTTATGCCAAGCCTACAGCCAACATCAACTTAAATGGAAACAAATGCGATGCAACTCTCAAAAAAATTGAGAACACAGGTAAACAGGTAGAAGCCCTTAAAGAGGAAACACAAAAATCCCTTAAAGAATTACAAGTGAACACAACCAAACAGGTGAAGGAATTAAACAAAACCATCCAGTACATAAGAATGGAAGTAGAAGCAATAAAGAAATCACAAAGGGAGACTACCCTGGAAATAGAAAACCTAGGAAAGAAATCAGGAGTCATAGACACAAGCATCACCAACAGAATACAAGAGATAAAAGAGAGAATCTCGTGTGCAGAAGATACCATAGAAAATATTGACATAACTGTCAAAGAAAATGCAAAATGCAGAAAGTTCTTAACACAAAACATCTAGGAAATCCAGGACACAATGAGAAGACCAAACCTAAGGATAATAGGTATAGAAGAGAGTGAAGATTCTCAACTTAAAGAACCAATAAATATCTTCAACAAAATTATAGAAGAAAACTTCCCTAACTTAAAGAATGATATGCCCATAAACATACAAGAAGCCTATAGAATGTCAAATAGACTAGAACAGAAAAGAAATATCTCCTGTCACATAATAATCAAAACACCAAATGCTCAAAACATAACAAATATCATTGGAGTAGTGTTACTTTTGAAATTCACAATAATTGTCACTGTAATTAGAAAAAAGTTTAAAGACACCTGTAGGATATTTGGCATAATTCTAACATCTCTCTGGGTGTGTTAACTTTGCATATTCATAAAGATATTATGAATATCTTTAAATTCATAAAGATATTGTGATTTAATATATAATTTAATTATGATATTTATAATTATAAAATTATATAATTTTATTATAATATTTATGCTGCTCTATTGACCTTTGATGCTACAGATAATACCAATAAAATTATACATGGCCTGATCTCAGTATTCCCATTTTGGACAAACCTCAGGAATGGCATGTATAGCTTAGTCAGGCTAGCCCTTCTTGTCCTGGGAATACTTTTATTCCTGCCCATCGTGTTAAAGCTTATCTTTAACAACATCAACATGTTGGCAGCCAAAGTACATGGCCTAAACCTGAAATGGACCTCCAACAGAGTTATTAAATTAACAGGCTGGCAAGCCAAGAATGGGTAAGATTCTGCACAGAGCTTTACTAACCTAAGACAGAAGTGCATTGCCTTTTATAATGCATATTCCATGATGGGTAACGAAGGCATTCTTGTCAAAATGACCTAAGACAGGATCAGTCTTGTTAACAAAATAAAAAGTGGGAGAGGTGGAGAGCCTTTGGGACTGCTTGGCAAGAAGCTGACATGGGCCAAGGACAAGGAAATGGGCTGCTTGGCAGAAATGTGACATTGGCCAAGGACAAGGAAGTAGGCTTCAAACAGGAATCTGATATTAGACTAGAACAAAGAAGTAATTTCAGGTAGGAGTCTAAATCATAGGCTACAACAAAGAAGTAATCTCAGGCAGGAATCTAAATATTAGGCCAGAACAAAGAAGTAATTTCAGACAGGAATCTAAATTTTAGGCTAGAACAAGGAAGTAGGCTTCAGACATGAAAATGACCTTAGGCTAGGATAGGGAAGTAGGCTCAGATATTTTGGTCATCCTGATAAGCCTTTACAAACAGTGATCCCAGGAGTATTCACATAGCTAGGTTAAATGCCTTGCTATTTCTTTGACTACTTGTGTTTATTGTATTGCTTGTTCCTCAACTATTTGCATTTATTGTACTGCTATACCCTCAGCCTAGAACCAATCTTAATATACATGCATGTAATCAAAATGGTATAAAAGCATAAAGGAAAAGGGGGGTATAGGATATAGGATTCTAGGGAGGGGAAATGGGGAAAGGGGATGACATCTATATTGTAAATAAATAAAATATCCAATAAAAACCAAAAACAATACAAAATAAAATGATTGTATTCAAAAAAATTTAAAGCTACAGGAACTATTAAAGACAAATACAATGATACCTGATCTCTCTTCATTTAGATTCAGTAGCGACTAACACTTTGTCAATATTTCACTGTCTCTTTCTCATATGTGCACACATATACTGATTTTTTTTTCAGAATTCCAGAACCACTTGAAAATAGCTTGTGCTATGACGGAATTTTGTATTCCTTCAACAAGCTACATATGAGTTAGAATCATTTTTGTTATGGGTGAATTTTGTATTACACTTACCCTTCAACAAGCTACATATGAGTTACTGTTTATTCTAGACAAATTAAATCATTAGAATGAATATATATGTACACACACACACACACACACACACACACACACACACACGGTGAAAAGTGGGTTATCAGATTGGCTTGAATGATAGGAAACGAGTCAATAGCCAGTCACTTGCTTGAGAGGTTCAGCACCCAGGAGCTGGTCAATTTTGAGGCTAGATGTCTCATCAGTCCCAATCCTGCCTAGCAGTTATGGAATGTTCCTGGAACCTTCCTGGTCTTTACATAGATGATGAAAGGAAACAGAGTCATGATATTATGAAGAATGGCAGCATCAGCCACAGCAGCAACTTATTAGATGCACTTGCTATTGAGGGATGCAAGAAAGCAGGTAAAAAAATGATGATGCTTCTTACTTGGGTTTATATCTTGGCCAGACCCAAAAATGTTAATTACTTTTTATTAAAGATATTATCTCACTGGGTTATAACTTAGTTTCCAAAGGAGAGAAGTATGTAGATATTGGTTCAAAATTTCAAGGGCTATAGAGTACAGTGAGTGATTCAGAAATACTTGATATCTGTATGGGTATGGGTATGGGTATGGGGTGCCTTCTCTACCTCTATCTTGCTATGTTTTTTTTTTTCAAAGCTCTACTTTTCTTCAAGTTGGCTTCATTTGTTTAAAATATAACTGTCATAAACCTGTGAAAATTTAAAGACAGCTACTCCTGCTTTCTCTTTGTACAATGTTTCATATACATCTCTATCACCAGAAGGATTCAGAAATACAATAACATGTGATAACGTGTGTGTGTGTGTGTTCGCACACGCGCGTGCTCGTGTGTAATTATAGTATGTAATCCTAATGGGCTTGCAAAGATTTATTCACCAGTCTTTATAGTTTATTTTTTCACAAGTAAAACTTAACCTTGAAGCCCCTACAAAACGTTCCCCACACATATTGAATCAACATCTGGACAACTTCAAGGTTAAGAGAATGGGATTATTTTTAGGATATTCAGAGTGATTTAAGAAGCTTGAGAAATAAGCATCCCCTCCAGCCTCCCATCCCACTGAAGTGCTAGACAAGGTCTGCATAGGAAGGGCAAAAGTGTCTACCGAGTAGGTGACAAAACCACAATCCAGCCTGGCTTCAGGGTATGCTGAGGGAGGAAAATCCCTTCATTAAGAGGCTTGAGAAATTTGTTGGCCTAAGGTAGCCTACTATGTAGAAGAGACATAAAGTACAACTTCACTATACTCAGCTCAGTAATGGAAGGAGATCCAGACACCTCACCTTATGGAAGTTACTGACAAAGTCCATAGAAATGTGTTAATGTGTACAGAAATGGCAGTACATGACACAAAACAAATGAAAATGAGTGTTGCTATAAACATACAATCCCAAAGTCAACAAAAATACTATTTTAAAACCAAGGCTCAAAATATTTCATTGGTCTCAAAATTACTAAAGTTGAATATCCCAACTCCACTCTAAATATATAAATGTTTTTGTGTTATTTTCATATTTGTATATATGAATACTTAAATATCTTAATGTGCTTTTTTCCTCAAATCACCTAAATAGCCCTGTCACTTTTATATAAAATATAGTGGATATTTGGCTTCTTAAAATGTCACGTGATTGCTATGTCCCTTGTAGACTGATAATCAGAGCAGGAAAGAATAAAAGAGAAAGAGAAGACAGATAACAGACATCCACAAATAGATTCTTCATAGAGCTCTTCGAAGAAATTATTACCACAATAGTGAGTGGCTGACATCTAGTGGTAAGACTTGAGAAAAATTCTTGTGTGGATTTGTACATTCATTAAAAAACAGATTCTATTAAATGAATTATGGGTCTGCCTTTAAGATAATGATTTCAATTTAGTTGTCTGAATATAATAATATATAATTTACCTGTTCGGTTGTTACATCTGGGTCACCTTAAACATCTGGTATCAGTATCTGGAAAATAAAATGTCCCATAGGAACTGAAAGTGTACATGTCTTCTTCACAGTGTCTATTAACACACTGTAAAGGACTCAACTGTGCTAGGCTTGAGACTTGAAACTGGAGGACTAGTTTTAAAGGATCACAGGTGTCAATGAAGCTAATTGATGATGGTTTTACTCCACCATTTTCAGGCTAATTAGATTTCTAGATAAATTTATTTGACCTATGGTAAATTGCCTTTTATGCTAGTAGCCAACAAGAATTCCTCCTGCCTACCTTAATTCTCAGCTCTGTGTAATATACTATAATGGCCCGCATCCTTAAAAATACAACTTTATTACAAATAAATGATTAACAAATTAAGAAAGCAAAAGCTACATTAGACAGTATATAAACATATTTATATACCATATATAACAACAGTATATGTGTTATAATACTTTCTTCAGACAGTGCACTTATGAATACTAGAACTTCCAGGTGTTATGATATACTATGTGAAGATGTGTCTCTGTATATTCAATTGTGAATGCTATACTGGCCGGCAGAGAGCTATGTTCTAGCCAGATCTTGCATTGTTATTTCTACGGCCTATCGCTGACCTCATATTTTGTAAATGTTCATCCTTCCTAAATTGCCTATTGGATGAAATAAAGATCTGATGGCCAATAGCCAAGCAGGAAGTGGAAGGCGGAACTTCCGGGCAGAGACAGGGGCTCTGAGAGGAGAATTGAGAAGCGGAAGATTGACGAGGGGGCTAGGACGTGAACAGAGGCGAGCAAAGAGGTAGAACTGGCCACGTGGCAAAGACATAGACCAGAATTAGTCGACATAGAGTAGTTAGGAGACTGCCAAGCTAATGTCTACGCTTTAAAATATTAAAAAGACTCTGTGTCATTATGTATATAACTGGCAGGTAAGTGAAAGTCATGGTCTAAGGTCTAAGGTAGGTAAGTCTTGAAATAAACTTCTAAAGTCAGGCAAGCCTGAAAGAGGACTGGGTAAAGGAATAAGGCATAAATGTCAGGTGATGAGTCAGGTGTGAGGAAACGCACTTGTAGAACAGTGCACTGATACAAATACTTTGGAGATTGTGCACTGTTAGGCTCAGAACAGTACAGAATTTGTGAAGGATTGTTGTCATTTTATTCAATAAGAAATAAAGATCTAATTTTTCCCAACAGATAACACCACCAAAATTTGATAAAGGAATGAGCAAATACAAAGAGTAGAATGAAGTAGGGAGATCAGTCCAAGATATAAAAAATAGAATTCAGCAAAGATGTGCTGAGGAAAAAACAAACTAAAATGATCGTGAAAATGGAAATCTCAACAAGCCATATTAAAACTCAGTGGAAAGTATCACCAGCAGAATGGATCATGTGGAAAACACAGCATCAGGAAGGAAAGACAATGTAGAAGACCATAAGACTAAATCTTTAAATTATGGCGACAAAGGTGGAATAATACAACACAAAATGTATTTAAACTATTTTCAATAAAAATCATAAAAGAAATTCCCCCAAATACTTAGAAACAAAGATACACATTTGGGTACAAAAACCCTACAGAACACCAACAGGACATAATATACTCCCCATGAGATATTAATAATATCAAAATCACAAACTATAGAAAAGGTATTGATGACTAAGAGATGAGTCAAGCCTCTTATGAAGGTCAACCAATGAACTAATACCAGACAATTCAGTAGAAACATTTAAATCAAAACAAAACAAAACAAAAAAAAAAAACAAAAAAAACGAAAACAAAAGAAAAAAACAAATCAACTAAAACAACAACAACAAAAAAACCCTAAAAAGATGTTTCCTAATCGATGAAAGATCACAGATGCTATACTATCAACCCCAGAAAACTACCCATTAAAATTGAAGGAAAGAAAAACTTCCTACGATAAAATGGACAACCAATGGCTGACCCAAATGGAAGCCCATCCCATGGACAAGAACCAATCCCTGACTTTATTAATGATACTCTGTTTTGCTTGCAGACAGGAGTCTAGCATGACTGTCCTCTGAGAGGCCTCACCTAAGAGCCAATGGAAACAGATACAGAGACCCACAACCAAACAGTAAATGGAGCTTAGTGAGTGTTGTGGAAGAGTTGGCAGGATTGAGGGACCCAAAGAGGACAGGGACTCCACAGGACAGCCAACAGAGTCAACTAACCTGAACTCTTGGAGACTCCTAGAGACTGAACCAACCACCAACCAAAGATCAAGCATAGGCTGAACCTAGGTCCCCCACCCATATGTAGCAGAAGTACAGCGGTTCAAAGCAGGGGTGTGTCTGAATCTGTTCCCTACCTGTGCATCCTGTTTCCCTAACTGGGCTGCTGATCTGGCCTCACTGGGAGAAATACATCTATTAGATTTGATGTGCCAGGGTGAGGTGAAACCCAGGGGAAGGGGAGATTCCACCTTCTCAGAAGAGAAGAGGAGGAGGGAATGGGGAAAAGATATGTTTAAGGGGATACTGGGAGGAGAGGGGGGCTGATATTGGGATGTTAGGTGAATAAATATAAATAAATAAATAAATAAATAAATAAATAAATAAATAATAAAAATAACTTTGAAGAATTTATGACCACTTAACAAGCTCTGAAAGAGGACACTGGAAGAAATATTTTGGTCTGAAGAGAATAAATGATCCCACACAGTATAAGTAAACTGTACCAGAAAAATTAATCAAAAGAGACCTTTAAAAAGCACCACAAGCCCACAAACATAACAAAATAACAGGCATTAGTAATCATCTTTTTAAAAAAAACTGAGAACATTAACAGTTTTAATCTGCTAATTAAAAGAGACTAGCAGGTTTGATTAGAGAACAAGATCCATCTTATTGTTGGCTCAAAGAAGCAAACATTACCATAAAAGATAATGGTACCTTTTACCTTGGGGTAAAAGGGTAGAAAATTATATTCCAAGCAAAACTAAGAAACAAGTAGGCATAGTTAATTTCCTACCTACAAATTGGACTTCAAACCAAAATTACAAAAGAGAAATTCACCAGTGGAAGAATTCAATAAGAAGACATTACGATTCTAAATGTATACACAACACACACACACACACACACACACACACACACACACACACACACAAATATCTAATTTCATAAAGCTAATACTACCAGAAGGAAAGTCACAGAATCACCACAGAACACTGTTGGTGGGTGACTTCAGTACCATATACTTACTAATAGACTGGTCACCTGGACAAAAACTCAACAAGGAAACATTTGGATTAAATGAAATCATATATCACAGAGACCCAACCAACATCTAAGGAACATATACACATTCTTCTCAACAGTCCATGGAACTTTCTCCAAAATTGGTCAGATATTCATACATAAAGGAAGTTTCAAAAAACACAGAAAAATTGATATAATGTTCCCCCCCATCTGATCATATGAGAATAAAGCCACCAACAACAATGACTACAGAAGTATAGAAAGACACAAATTCTTGCAAAGGAATCAGCACATCAGGAAATGATACATCACTAGAGAATTTATGAAGAACACAAAAGTCAGAGAGTTGAATGAAAATGAAGACACAGTATATCACTACAAGCTCCATTACACGCAAGCTAAGAAGCCTGCAAAATTAAAGGCACAGATGAATGCATATGACATACCAAAATTGAATCAAGATGAAATAATTTAAACATACTGATAACCAATAATAAGATCGAAGCATTAATTAAAAAAAAAAAAAAATCTCCCAACGGAGCCCCGAACTGGATGGATCCATTGCATTCTTCTAGCAGATCATCAGAAGAACAAACAACAAAAAAGAACTAATACTCAAATATTTCACAAGATATTAAGGGAAGAATTCCAAACTCTTTCTACAAAGCCAGTATTCTCTGATATCAAAACCAATTAAAAACACTATGTAAAAAAAAAAAAAGAAAGTTACAAAACAATCTCCCTGTAAAACATAGGTTAAAAAAAAAATATCAAATACTTGCAAACCAAAGATCACATCAGAAAGTTCATCATAACCAAGATAACTTTCTTCCAGAAATACAGGGAAGGCTCAACATATGTAAACCATTGTTTCATTATGTAAACTGACTAAAATGCATAAACCATATGATCGTCCTGATGTTGAAAAGGATCCTTTGACAGTCTCCAGGATCTCTTAATGCTAAAGTCGTGAGAAAGACAGAAATGGAGGGAGCTTACTTTAATATGATAAAGGTTCTATTCAGCAATGTATATATTATGAGTCAAACTCATAATAAAGAAAAAGTCAAAGCACTGTCATTAAGTTCAAAAAGAAGACAAGAGTGCCCACTGTCTCCACTACTAGACAACAAAGTTATTTAAGCCCATGATACATAAAAGAAGTAATTAAAGAGAAGCAAATGTAAAAAGAATAAAGCTATCCCCCAGCACATTACAAAACTCTATACATCTCCTTCCGGTCTGGGCCAGAGCACTGAGCAGATCTGGGGTGGCAACTCTGCCCCCAACCTCCAAGAACCCAGAGGAAGCAGGGATCCCAGGCACTCTAACTTGGACAGTGTCTTAGAAACTACTTCTCAGATCTGAGGCCTGGATCAGACCTCTGCCAGGTCTGATGTTGTGTGGACCCCGGATTCCACCTGAGACATACTGGAAGGTCCACTCAACCCAGAGCCACAGAGGAACAACTGAACTCAGAGCGTCAGACAACATATCCTGAGATATTCTAGAGGAGACACTGCACCCAGAACAGCAGACACCTAGCTGGACTGCTACCTTGGAGGCACCATATCCTGAGGCATCCTAGAGGTACCACTTTAATCAGTGCAGCTGGAAAAGATCACAGAGACATCTAGACCCCTAGGAGATCAGACACAAGCTAGATAACTGGAAAGGCAGGCTTCAGTCAGAGACAGCGAGTACAGGCAGCACTAGAGTTAACCAGATGGCAAAAGGCAAGAGCAAGAACGTAAGCAACAGAAACCAAAGTTACATAGCATCATCAGAACCCAGCTCCCACATCAGAGCAAGCCCTGAACACCCCATCACACCAGAAAAGCAGGAATCAGAATTAAAATCACTTCTCATGATGATGATAGAGGGCTTTAAGAAAGACATAAATAACACTCTCAAAGAACTTAAGGAGAGCACTGGTAGACAGATGGAAACCCTTAAAGAGGAAACACAAAAATCCCTTAAGGAATTGCAAGAAAATGCAACCAAAAGGGAGAAGGAATTAAACAAAACCACGCAGGATCTAAAAATGGAAGTAGAAACAATAAAGAAATCACAAAGGGAGACTACCCTGGAGATAGAAAACCTAAAAAAAGATCAGGAGTCATAGACACAAGTATCACCAACAGAATACAAGAGATGGAAGAGAGAATCTCATGTGCAGAAGATACCATGGAAAACATTGACACAACTGTCAAAGAAAATGCAAAATACAAAAAGCTACTAACCCAAAATATACAAGAAATCCAAGACATAATGAGAAGGCCAAACCTAAGGATAATAGGAATAGATGAGGGGGAAGACACCCAACTTAAAGGACCAGTAAATATCCTCAACAAAATTATGGAGGAAAACTTCCCTAACCTAAAGAAAGAGATGTCCATAAATATACAAGAAGCCTACAGAACTCCAAATAGTTTAGACCAGAAAAGAAATACTTCCTGCCATATAATAGTCAAAACATCAAATGTACAAAACAAAGAAAAAATACTAAAAGCAGTAAGGGAAAAAGGCAAAGTAACATATAAAGGCAGACCTATAAGAATTACACCAGACTTCTCACCAGAGACCATAAAAGCCAGAAGATCCTGGACCGATATCATACAGACCGTAAGAGAACACAAATGCCAGCCCAGACTACTATACCCAGTAAAACTCTTAATCATTATTGATGGAGAAACCAAACTATTCCATGACAAATCCAAATTTACACAGTATCTCAATACAAATCCAGCACTCCAAAGAATAATTGGTGGAAAACTCCAACACAAGGAAGGAAACTACAACCTAGAAAAAGCAAGAAAGTAATCTTCCAAAAACCGTAAAGGAAGGTAGCTACACAAACATATCTCCACGGATGTTAGCCCAAAAGCTTGGATTAACGAAGACTCAACCCGCAGACCACATGAAGCTCATGAAGAAGGAAGACCAAGAGGGGATGCCTCAGTTCTACTTAGAACAAGAAACAAAAATGCTCAAGGGAGCAAATAGGGAAACAAAACATGGAACAGAAACTGAAGGAGGGGCCATCAGGAGACCATTCCACCTGGGTATTCACCCCATGTACAGCCACCTAAGCTAAACACTGTTGTGGGTGGCCGGAAGTGCATAATGTGAGAAACATGATATAGCTGTCTCCTTAGAGGTCTGCCAAAGACTAACACACTCAGAGGACAATGCTCACAGTTAACCACTGATATGATCAGGGGTTTCCCAATGGAGAACTTAGAGAGAAGACTGAAGGAGCAGAAAGGGTTAGTGACCCCAGGTGGAAAGCAACAATACCAAACAACCAGAGACCCTCAGGGTCTAAACCACCGGCCTGGGAACACATAGGAGGGACCCAAGTCTCCAGAGGTATATGTAGGGGAGGATGGCCTTGTCGGGCATAGGTGGGAGAGGAGTTTCTTGGTCCCATAAAAAAAATGAACACAGAGTGGGGGGGGGGGATGTGAGGGTGGGGAGGGGATAGTGAGGGGGGGTAGGTGCGGTCACTGCCTCATAGAAGCATGAGGAGGGGGATGGGATAGGAGGTTTCTGGGTGGTGGGAGGAAGTAGGGTAAGGGGATAAAATTTGAAACATAAATACTACAACCAATTTTAACAAGCGAAATAAAAAGTCAGAACCAACATCTTAAAAAAAAAAATGTCAGCCCTCCTGGGGGGGATTTTTTTTCTTGATACTAAAACTTGTTCTGAGAATTGTATATTGCAGAATACACAGCCTTGGTGTATCTACTCATCAAGCATACTGAGCAGATCTGCCCAAACCTCCGATGTCCTGGAATTCCATCTGGATTCAGTGAAGACTCAGCGTCAGAGGCTTATCAATTTACTCTTCCCCCCACCCCTCTTCTAATATCTCAACGCTCGTTATCAGCTTGAAGAAGTTAAAGAAGAGTCAGCACCCCTATTCCCTGAGCTTGGGGACTAAGGTGGTTAATAATGGTCTGTCTTTCTAGGGAAAAGTAGTGGTTTTGTTGGAACAGGGGGAATTAGCTAGGACTTACTGCATAGCCATAACCTACTGGTAGAAATCTGTATAATTATTATCAAGATGAAGTTATAATTTCTTAAATGGTACAAAATTTACTTTGATCTCAAATTTAAGGTTTTTCATTGGTATGAGCCTCTTATTAATATAAAAATGAGATGAATATTGATACTCCCATGGGCATTGTGCCTGTATAACACATTTAGGAATACAAGGCCTAGACCCAGCCCTTTTTTAACTTTTTAAACTGATTTGGGACGGTTAACCAATGAGTTAAGGAACTATAGCAAATTCATGGTTTTGAGTTTATTGCTATGGTGTTTTCCATATTTTATTTAGAAATAGCTGAGAGGAGTGAACAGACAATAGTCCAGGTTACCTTACATGGATAGTTGGTTTTCAAAACATCAGAAGTCCATAGAACTGATGCTACAAATATTTATATATTAATGTTCATTTTGATTAGAGACCTGTCTGCTCCTGACAGCTTCCTGTCTTGGATTCTAAGAAGAAATTGCGCATCCTTGGAGTTACACCAGTTGTGTGGTGACAGCCACTAGGCAAGAATTGCCTCTCTCCATCTACAGACAAATTACTGTCCAGAAAAGGACACACATGCAGAATAGTCGACTGATTATATCTGCCTAGACAGAGTAATCAGCCCTTAATAATCCTGCATCACTAAGGTCTGTCAGTTGATTCTGGGCCAGAAGGCTGAAGATTTGATGCTCCAACATTCCGTAGTATAGGGACTTTTCAGGTGTTCAGCGGTCTCTATAAATTGGCTAAGTTTTAGAAGTTATGTTTAGTGCTTCCCATAACCTCAGATAACTCAGTCATTCTGGATTTCTGATGGGGTTGAAGACCTATAGTCTCGTAGCCAATCCTGGCTATTTACTTTGAGAGAAAAGATCTGAGTAGATGGTTTCAGCTGACATTCATTCTAAAGCCAAAAAAGCCAGGTTCAAAAGTAAGTGTTTTAGTTAGAAGAGATGACAGAGGTTCTGGTTAGTCAACAAAATGATAGACTGGGTATTAGGACTATCTTGTACCTCACCGGTACAATTAGGAATAAGTATGCTCTAATTGTATTTTGAGAGAAAAGTTTTACTTTAACAGGAAGAGTGATATGTAGGAGGAGCTAAGTGGGAAGGAGTACTGAGAGGTAGAGATGGAGCAAGGAGAGAAGATGAAGAAGAGGAGAAGCTAGGTGATGAGAGAGAGAAAGAGAGAGAGGGCATGGAGGCAGATGTTCACATGTCTCCACCAGTCAAAGATAGTTTTTATATCTAGGTTGGGTATTGGGTTATGCTTCTGATTGAGCATTACCAAACTTATAAATCCTTTGATTAACATTTTTAAAAAATCGTATAAAAGCAAAAAGGAAAGGGGGGGCATGGGACAGGGGTGTTCTAGGGAGGGGAAATGTGGAAAGGGGATGGCATCTTAAATGTAAATAAAATATAATATAAAATTAAATTAAATTAAAACAAAACAAAAGAAAACAAAAACAAAACAAAACAAAACAAAAAAAACCAAAAATTCTATACATGGGACCCTGAAGACCTTTAAATTGATGAACACATTCAGCAAGTGGAAGAATGCAAAATGAATACACAACAATCAGTAGGCTTCCTCCACACCAATGAGAAACAGACTGCAGAAGGTCAAGTGATAATCAAAACTTTGGTCTCGTCACATTTACTTAGTCTTTGTTTCATCAATACTAATTACAAGCCTGGGCAAAATTCACAGTTCTCCCTAAGTAATAAATATGTTTGTAAAAAAACAAAACCTTTAAAGTGGACACTTGCCGGGCAGTGGTGGCGCAGGCCTATAATCCCAGCACTTGGGAGACAGAGGCAGGCAGATTTCTGAGTTCGAGGCCAGCCTGGTCTACAGAGTGAGTTCCAGGACAGCCAGGACTACACAGAGAAACCCTGTCTTGAAAAACAAAAACAAAAAAAACCAAAAAACAAACAAACAAAAAAAGAAAGTGGACACTTATTATGAAAAAAAAAAAAAAACACCTCATCTTGTTTTTTACTTATTAATTACAGTACATAGAAACTCCAAAAGGAGAAGTGGCCCAATCATCTTGAGACATAAAAACAATTTATTCTTTTAAAATTTTCTGAGAGGGGAGAATGTAAGCATATTAGAATTATTTTTTTCCAAATTTCA
Organism: Arvicanthis niloticus; assembly: GCF_011762505.2. NCBI lineage: Eukaryota > Metazoa > Chordata > Mammalia > Rodentia > Muridae > Arvicanthis > Arvicanthis niloticus. The sequence goes on along the minus strand of NC_047674.1, from coordinate 7,656,291 downwards.
GCTAAGATGTATAAGGCAATGAGGGGGGTTTTTCAGTTGGCTCTAGTAAAGAAATGTAAAAACAAGAATGACTGGCTGCTATTTCACTGTCCTGGAAGGCAAGGATTTCTGTCTTTAGGATAACTTCAGTACCACCGGAATACCTGGACCAAAATACACATTTTATATCTTTCTTGTATGCATAGATGAATTTCATAGCTAAAGGGGCATTAAGCTATATCATAAATCTTAGTGACTTACTATGATACATGGTGCTATAACAAAAATCAAACTCAAAATGTTAATTACACTTAAAATAATTGTTCAAATGAACACATTATTCTCAGGAAAAACCAATTTTCTAGTTCCTTCTATAGCGTGCCCTTACAGATTCATGAAACCACCACAAGATGGCATACAAAGCTTCCCAGTTCTGAATCCCTTTGCTCACCCCTGTATTCCTCATTTCATTTTGTAAGTAAATTGTATTAGCCTAAATATCATCAAGAGTAGCCTATTACTTGAACAGTAAGCTGTGTCCAAATCTAACTTACAAGTCATGCGCCGCAGAGTTAGACCTAAGGACCCAGGAATTTTTGTTGTTGTTTTGTTTTTATTTTGTTTTTTTACCTAAGGAGCATCTTTTAGGGTTTCCTTGATTTGTCCCTACTGGGTTAACAATCCTCAGGATTAGGCTGAGGATAGGGTGCCTCTACAGGAGTTGAGGGGTCAGTTGTCCTTAGAAAAGAACAAAGATGATGGAATGGGTACCCTGTGAGGCTGCCTTCTCCCTGAGTTGTTGCTCTTAGGTATAGGCTACATGAAGACTCTCCTAAGGACTATAAAAGGGTGTGTTGGTTTATCAGCTTAAATCATAGCTTTCAAATGTTTGGGTATGTGGCATGTAGGCTTCTAGTTCCACTCTTAACACCATGCACATATTAAAGAGAAGACTGTGGGTATATATCAGAATATTCTCTGTAGATATTTGCTTAATTAAATTTTTTTATAGAATCTACATTACAACTCTGAAATTTCATAAATTCAGTAATTTATTAAGACAATTTGTATTAGCTATTAGTTTATTAGAAAATAAGAACTTTAATGTTTTATTTCATTTAATTTTTCTTCTTTTATCTTATATGGTATAAAATCTTTAACAAAGACACGTATGGCTACTATTATTGCTGCCCACTAATGTTCTCGTTTGTCTCCTTCTCAGTATGTGATAGAATTCACCTGTTCATTATATTATTATGTTATGACTGCTTTGGTTTTCTTTACATCTGTGGTTTAGATTTTGTTCTCATTGTCACAATACTGGGTAATCAAAGTAGGTCCTTGTTTATGCTAAGCAAAGATTATACACTGAGTAACATTCAAGCTTTAGATTTTGTTCCTTTTTTGCTTTTGTTTTTGTTTTAATAATAAGTCTCACCATATTGCCTAGACTGAGCTTGCCATGGATATATGGTGATTCCAGTGCCTCAGATTTCTAAATACCTAGGGTTAATAGGTCCAACTTGTGGTAAAGATAACAATGGGTTTATTGAGATGTAAAATAGTAATGTATTTAGAAGCCTTGTGAATAAATTTCATCCAGGATTTGCTGGAATAAAAAGTAGCTGAGACACCTTTGAAGTTGTTTCTATAGGTGCTTTCTTTACTGGTAAGAACTGCTATTGAGTCTAGAATTACTGAATTACTTTTACTTCTCTATTTGTTTGCTAAAGTTCACATATGACTGCCAAAAATTATGAACATCATCATATACAATGTAATGTTTTCATATTCACATACATTATGATACAATTATCATAGCACTAATGAACATAAACTCATATAGTGTGATAAAGTTTACAAGATACATAAGCACAGAAGAATGGGTTGCTAAGGAAATTAGTACCATTAGCAAGGTTCCTCTGACTACAAAATTTTAATTCCATCTTTGAGCTTGAAGATTATTTTCCTAGGTTCTCTTGTAGAAGTTCAGGAATTGGCTAGACTTTATCCATTGTAGACAGAGGGAGTAAAGTGTAAAGTCACTTTGTGAAGACAGTACCAGAGTGGCTGCTTATAAAGTACAGCCCACAAAATTGTTTCTTAATCCTCATCCAGGCACTCAGGACTGCTGCATCTGTAGTCCTAGCAAGCCTGGAATTTTATTTACATGATGTAATTGTTATCTTGGAGGCTTACTGCTGAATAGGCTCAATCTTTCTAGTTCTTTCTGAACTATGGCAGGCTGGTTCAACTCAGTGATTCTGGATCAACTCCTCTCCAAGCTGACTGATTCAATCTGGCTTCTTTCAGCTTCTCACTGAACTTCTGTGCTTGATCTCAAACTAACTCTGGCAATTTTTTCTAATCTTCTGGTTCCTTCTTCTCTGACTTCAACTGCCTCTGCTGACCTGCATTGAACTGCATGAGTTCATGAATGAACTCAGCACTGCTCTGTATTCATTCCCAAACAACTCAGCTCCCAACTTAGCACGAACTGAACTCAATTGTCTGAACAAAACTGACTTTTTCTCCCTGAGCTGCTCTTAAAAAGCTTTTCTTCTGAGAGTTGTGTGTATCCTAGCTCTGACTCATTCTGTCAAATCTTTCTCTGATTCATCACTTTGTCTGCCCCTCAGTTGGATGTTTTTGTTTGTCTCAATTAGATATCCTTTTGAGATTAAAGGTGTGTACTAAAGAATTCCGGCCAGAGGGAATAAAGGTATGTACTAAGGGTGTGTCTGCATTCCAGCTGGATCACACAGACCTAGAAGGTCTTTAGATACAGTCAGAGTAGTCTTGTTGTTGGATTAAAATTCTTCTATACCTGGCTCCTGTGAAAACTGGTCACACATAGTTTCCATCCATCTGATGGTTCTTTCAGGCATGCAGAATGCAGGAGTTATAGGATCATAGCTGATTCCACTGAGGATTCATATAAAACATGGTTGGCCAGAAAATGTATATGTAGAGTTTGAGGCTTTCGCAAGCAGCCTCTGAAAGGCCATGTACAACGCTGTAAGAATGAAGCCAAAGATACGAGAGAGAACTTAAGAACTAGATGCTAGGAATATGGATCATTTGCTGAGAAAAGACAAAAGGAGCAAATAGAGCCAGCAAATAGAGTTGAGCATGTGAAATGCAGCCACCCAGGCATAGAGGGTAGGCTGCCCAAACTGTTTTGGGAACACATTCTTCTGATCCTATGCCCAAAATGACAGACATAAAGTTACAGGGCTTACTACTCTACTGTCCCTGCTACATCCCAGCATCACTTTAATGAGTCTTCCTTTTTAAAATTGGGATCTTTACTCTGCCTGTCCCATCACTGTTGGAAGTGTATAGCTTGTCTTTTGAGCTTTACAAGAGCTCTCAGCTAAGAGGTGCCCTAAATATAAGAGCAGAGCTTAGACTTTTGAGGACTGTTGGGATTACTGAGACTTAGAGATAGGATAAATGTCTTGGGGACATTGTGGATGTAAACTTTGAGGAGCAGTGGATGAATGTAATGTTTTGAACTTGGAAAAAAACTCACGTGTTAGAAATTTGGTCCCCAGTAAAGCAATATCCAGAAATGAGAATTTTAAGTAAACAATTTTCTCTGGAGGACTTTGTCTCATCAACATGTTGATAAATTTATGGGTTCATAATGGGATGGACTATTAGAGGAAACAGAAACGTGGGAGGTGTAACTTAGTGGAAGGCATTGGGCCATTGGGGATGTGCCCTTGGGGGAGTTACAGTTTCTACATGGCCCCCCTCTTCTCTTTTGCTTCTTTTTTTTACCCTCCCTTTCTTCCTGCCTTTTCTATGCTGTCTGGTGACATAAGGAACACGTGTACCTTTGCATGATGTTTGTCTGCCACAAGCCCATTGTTGGTACCAAGCAACTATGGACTTAAACATTTTAAATCAAAGTATAAAATAAATATATTGCCTGTCATGTTTATCTATTCCTCATATTTTCTTGCAGTGAATGGCTAACACTAACAGTAAACACTTTTGAGTGTGGTGACAATATCTTAAGATTTTTAACAATAATTATTGACAAATTCTACATGATAGACATTAGATATTCAAAATATAATATTCCTGGACATTGAAATTTTCTACAAATTCCCAGCTCCTCCTCCTTTTTAAACCAAATTCTGATTTCTGCAACCCACATTCTATTAACTGCTCCTATGGTTTGGAAAAAAATGAGATTCCATATATAGGTCATATCACACAATATGATGTGCTTTGCTTGATTCATTTAGTATAAAACTATGCAAGTTAATGCTTGGAAGATGATAGAATTTCCTTTCTTTGTAAATTATTCCTTTTAATACACATGTCACATGATCTTTACTATTATAGTGTTGTAAAACACATGTGAGTACAAATATTTTTTTCAAATATGACAAGTTCTTTTAGGTTTATAACCAGTAGTTATTATTGTATTAGTCGGGGTTCTCTAGAGTAATAGATTAAATCTCTCTCTATACACACATACACACACATGCCCGTATATATAAAATAAATTTTACATGTGTGTGTGTGTGTGTGTGTGTGTGTGTGTGTGTGTGTGTGTGTGAGAGAGAGAGAGAGAGAGAGAGAGAGAGAGAGAGAGAGAGACTCAAACAGGCTATGGTCCAGCTAATCCAACAATAGCTTGCTATGAGTGTAAAAGTCTAGTAGTTGATCAGTCCACAAGACAGTGTCTCAGCTCATCTTCAGTATATACTGGAATCCCAAAGTAGTAGACACTAATGCCAGTAAAGAAATGAACTTGCTAGTAAGCCAGAGCAAGTAGGCAAAAAGCACATTTCCTTCTTCCATGTCCCTGTATAGGCTTCTGGCAAAGAGTGTGGCCCAGAGTAAAGGTAGATTTTTCCAGCTTAAAAGATCTAGATTAAAGGTGTATCATCCTACCTCACAAGATTCAGATTTGAAGTTGATATTCCCAGATAAAATTAAGCAAAATCCCTCACAGGTATGTCCTCCATTTGGGGGTTTTAGTTAATTCCAGATGTAGTCAAGTTGAGAACGAAGAATAGTCATTATACTACCTTACCTTTTAAAAGACTAGCCAAAGTTTCTTGATGTTTACTCCCTGCTGACTGATGATAAGATTTTTTTCCCTCCATATATATGCTGTGAATGTGTCTTTTCTGAAGAAATGTCTTAATTTTTCTGTCCATTTTTTCAACCAGTTTTTAAATAGTATAGTTTAGCTATTGGGTTCCTTATAGTTTTGTCATCATATCTGTATATTTTCTCCCATCCCATAGGTTATCCTTCCACTTTATTTTGTTTTGCTGGATAGAAGCATTTTAGTTTAATGCAATCTTATATGATTTATTTTACTTTGTGTTTTTGAGGCAAAATACAAAAATCATTGTGCAGGTCAGTATCAGCAAGGTTTCTTAGATTTCTTCTAGCAACTTTAGATGTTACATTTAAGTCTTTAATCTCTAACTTTAATTTTTATTTTATATTGTTGTATTATATGTAGATTGAAGTACTGAAGACTACTTTCAACATTTTATATGTCTGGAAAGTATTAATAATCACTAAACTGGAAAGGCGAGATGGTTCAGTGAGTAAAATATTTGTTATGTGAGCCTGATGACCCGAGTTCAATATCCAGCTCTTTACTAGTCTGACCAGAGTCTGTGGGTGGTTTATCTGATAATGACTTTACATGGTTGATCACAGGGGTCATCATAATGCCATTATCAACAGGGGGTGGGTTAGGGAGGGGAAGGACCAGTTGGTAAAGGTAACAAGGAGAAGCCTGAAATACCTGAAGATGGTAAACTTCAGTGGATTTTTAAATAGTCACATAGTATAAATTATCACCATTAATAACCAAACAAGATGAAATTCTATGCCCATAGGCAGAACATGACATTTAACCGTTGTAGTGATGTGCACAATGTTTTGGTGAGTCCCTTTGATCCAGTGCTCAGTTCATGTCAGGAACTAAGCCCCATCACTTGACTTGAGATGAAACTGCAGTCAGTTACTGATGATCAAGGACACGCAGGTGGCCAGGAAATAAAGCTTTATTGTCTTACGCTGTTAAGATTTGGGGATAATTTGCAAGAAGAATAATGTAGACTGATATGAGTCACACACAACAAAAATCTGATGAGAAATTACTCAGGAAAGGAAAACTTTATTTTTAGCTGTTCAGAATCTGTCACTCAGAAATGAGTCTGAAAGCTAACTGGCCTCCTTAAATAGAACAAGTAAAATTGGCCAATTTCAAGTCAGATGATTTCTAAAAGAAACTTAGAAGAAAGTGACTTCATTGAGATGACAAAGGACATAGTCACTATCAACCATGTGGGCACTGCAGTAGGCTCCCTTCCTGAACTCTGCTCTATCCAGGAGAGCAGGCTAAGGCTAGTCTAATCACTCTGTTGTAGTTTCTTTCTAGAATTCTGTCTGCAATGTCTTTGGTCTGTGATATGAGGTCAGAGGCTTCACTCTTTCCCTGACAGTCATTTGTCCTTCATCCTTCAGCTGGAGTACGTCCTGTTGGTGCAGTGGATCCTAGTGTGGCGCCCAGTACTCACCTGGCTGGTGCCCGATCACTTCAGCTTCAGCATCTCCAATACCCTCACCTAGCCTTCACATGCACTGTACTCACACGCACAAAGCCACGCTCAGAAACACACACACAAATACAAATTTAAAACGTTCCAATGTCACAGATAAAGTTTCATTAAATTTATGTTACTGTTCACTCAATATTTATGAACTAAACTATAACTAGTTTAAATTTATTTAAAAGGGGAATATATTGCTGAAAAATTAGAAGAGAAAATGCAGTACCAATATAGAAAAAGGTTTGAGACTTCTCTACTAGAATTCATTTCCTAACAATGTATTCTGAGAAATTTCTGAATTCTACACATTGTATACTTCTGTTACATATATTTATTTGTATTCAAACGTGTAACAACTTTAGGAAGGTTTAAAATAAGCTTTCAGAACTTAGTTATTAACATAGTACCAAGATCTCTCTTTTATACAACCTGTTTTAATAGATAAAATACTTACAAACTAGAAATATATACATTCTATGCAAGCATTTTATATTAATGCTGGTATTGACTAACTTAAGTACTCGAGAACTTGATTTGAAGAATCCAGTAGACTAAAAGTCTGTTTCTCAAGAGAATTGTGGTCTTCTACCAATGCAGAGATTTTGGAATTTCTATATTCTAAGAGTTCATGATCCTTGCTTGTTATCAATAATTCATTATCGGCTATCCCAATAGTTGCATCTTCTACCAGGATATTTGCCTGGTATGTTCCAACCGGGATTTCAGGTAACCCAATGTAGTCGTGATCTGCCACTATTGAACCTTGCAAGAGATAAAGGCTGTCTGGAAGAGAGAGACCAACATTTCCTTTTAGAATTGAAGGGAATCAACTTTAAAGTTAAACATTAAGTGAGGAACAAAACTTAAAGCAATAAAAATAAGTTATCAGTATTAACTTGAAATGCTTTCTTATCACAGTGAGCACTGTAGCACACAGCTTTAATCCTAGCACTCGGGAGGCAGAGGCAAACCAATTTCCTACCCTGCACCTCCCCCAAACCCAACCCATACATTAAACATAAACATACACAAAAGCGAACAAATTATGTACACATACCCCCCCCCACAATAGTTCACACTTAAAGAATGTAGGAACACCGAATACATTGAAATAAAGTTTTCTATTTTTTTGATTGCTCTTTGGTGTACATTATCTATATAGGACAAGGGGCATGAACAGTACAGGTTAAAATTACAGAACTATAATTTTGATTTTGATGATATGCCTAATACACTTTTACAAAAGCACTTCTGTATAAATTAATAAGTCTCCTTTTAGCCAACTAAATTGCTACACTATATATTTCTAATTTCAGATGCCATCCAATTTGTACAGAATTCATAGTAGTATAATTATATCAATGGATTATAATATAAAGCCATAAACTAGATGAAGATAAAGTAGCCAAAATCTGACTCATGGGAGGCCAGAAGGCAAGTTTCAGTGAAGCAGCTAAGCTTTTATTTAGCTTGTATCTTAGCAACTTTCAAGGTCTACCTAATCTACACTTAACAGGAAACTTTCCTTCCCAGTATTTTGTTATACTTTAGCAAACTCATCAGTAACCCTCAGGAAAACAGCTTTAAAATAAGTTGTTAATAACAAAGTAACACTGTCCTTCAATATGAAGAATACAACAGACAACGTTTCTATGAGATCTGATATCCTAATCATCCCTGTATTCTCTTTCTGGATCTTCCAAACATTAACAGATTCTCTTGAAGACTTTAATAGCTTATAGAACCCTCCAATCTAAGTTTAAGAACAGAAGACCAATTGCCCATTTAGATCAGAGAACAGTGGGAATCATATCAGTTCTGGTAGCAGGTTTGAGAAAATGACCTTTCTCTAGAAGTTCATATATTTAAAAACATAAAATTTATAAACGTTAGTGTCTCTTAGAAATCCACACTATAAGTAGGCAGCATGAGTGGGCGTGTGTGGGAGTCTCTGTAAACATGACCACCAACAGACAAACACTCTGCAAGAGGCAGGAAGGAACTCTGCTCCAACATACATTAGCCGGAATGGTTCAAACGTCTGCAGTGTGATATAACAAGGCAGTTTATTTTAGTCATATTTAAGCACAAGACAACTTTGGAAAAAAAGGTTGCTGGCAATAATTAACTCAATCTCATGTGTACAACAAAACCTAAGACATGTTTACATTGAAACTCTTTAAAAAGTACATATGGCCTCTTTCATAAAGATGAGTACTATTGACTCCAAAACAACTGTTAAGATAAGAGTCTAGGGACAATTACTAAGGTAGATATAAGAGTCTGTTGGAGTCAGGATTGGTCTTGCACTAAAATAACAGACAAGTTACCTAGACTGTTGTAAAGTACAAGTGATGTCTCTCATAAGGATGGTTTCTTTATTGAGTGAGAGGCAATGCTCAAGATGTAGGGGATAAAGAAACATAAGAGTCTGGGAGAATTCAGGTGAGGCCAGGCCCTACAGATAGCAAAACATTACCAGGATATAAACTACATCCATTCCCAGCACTCTGGTTGGAAAACAGGTGTGTGAGGCATCAAAACAACCATCTAATTATTTTCAAACATTTACATTATATTCCTCTTGTGGTATATACTCTTTGCATGATAAAATAATTATAATTTGATACTATATTGATATTGCTATAATATTAATAGTATCAGTAGTGAACTGGATGGGCTCTGAAGAATACGTAGGCTATAAGAACAAAGGAAGAATTTCTCTGCATACACTGTATTACTAATAATGTGTAGCTCATGAGTTTCCTGCTATAGTACTTGTTTTATTAATGAAACTAGTAACTGTCAGAGCATAATAATAGTCTCCCAAAGAGTCCACCCATTAATCTCACCAACCTGTGAATACATTGATTTACATTGCAAAAAAGAATCTGGGTAGTCATAAAATTAAAGCTGCCAATCAATAATCTGGGCTTAAAATCAGGGAGATTATCTTAAGATATTTGGGTCGATACAAAACCACATGTCCTCAAATGCAGAAGAGGGAGACATTTGGGGCATTACTTGATTTGACAACAGAGAAAAGGAGCACATCGAGAAGTAAAGGCAGGATCTAGAAGCTAGAAAGAACAAGGAGATCCATTCTCTGCTCTTCTGCATATTCCAGAAACATGACTCTGTCAATGTCGTCATTTTTGCCTGATAATACTCACGTAGAAAGTCTAAAGTTCCTACATTTATGGTAATAAGTGAATGCTGCTTGAAGCACTAAATCTGTTGTAAATTGTTATAGCAGCAATATAAAACTTGCATAATAAAAATTATTTCATAAATGGGCTTTTAATCATGAAGGAGAGAATGAGCTGGAAACTTCTGGGTGAGGTAGACCAATATCTACCATCGACAAAGTGAACAAATTTAAAGCCAGAATGTGCTGGGTGGTACAACACCACACATCCCTTTTAAAAGAGATTATGATTACAAAGGGACAATAGTATATTTTTGAAATTCTTATCAAAATAAGTAGCTTAGAGTGCTCAACATCAAATTAGACAAAACAGCAAATAGGTCTGCTAAAAATAGCATTGACAAACACTGTTATCCTGGTACTACTGAGTGTGTTAGCAAAGTATTATATTCCAGAAGCAGATGACAGGAACTTGGCAGTGTAAGTTCACCTGTCTTAGACTGTGGTTCTAACACAGCCAAGAAATCAGCAGTAGTAAACAGTAACTGATAGATATAAACAGATATTTAAACTCCTTTTGAATATCGGATGTTTAGACTCACGTCAAATAAAAAATGTTTGATGGTTAAAGATACTGTTTTGATTAAATTCACTTTGTGGACTTTTCAAAGTCAGCTGTTCAAGTAAAGGCTTTTAGGAAAATGTATGATACTGAAGGAAAAGATGGAAAAAGCCAGGTCTGTGAATGAGCCAACACACACACACACACACACACACACACACACACACACACACAAGGATTAAGTATGACCAAAGAACTAGTTTGTAGCATGGTTGATAGGAAATTTTAAAATAAACCCACCTATCAACTTCAAATGCCTATGTTCACACTACTAATAGTAATACTACAACTGTCTTGTGTTATTAACAAGAAACATTTCCAGAACATTTAAACTTGTGTTCCCAACTTGTTTCTGAAGTACTCAGAAGGAAAATAATTTGGCTTCCTTTCTAAATGTCTTTTATAAGAGAAAAACTAAAGACTGTTGCACAAGGCCCTGGCACTGCAATATTTTATAGGCAAATCTTGTATGACTACAGGTTAACACATTAGAAGGAAACGTGTTCTGAAGATAAAGGGCTGAGAAGGAGATCTTCGTGAAATTAAAAAACTCAAAGAATCCTTTTTTGCCTACTTAGCTTGTAGACGGGAGGGTCTATAAACAGCCCTGAAGTGAGAAGACACAAAGAAATGAATGTACTGTCCTTACAAGGAGACTTAAATTACCCACATGTTCAGAGTTAGAACAATCAGATAAGTCTGTAACTAGAGCAACTGGTTCCATCACAAGAAAAGGACCAAGAGCTCTTAAGAGAAGTGATACAGAGCAGAGTAGGTAAGAGCTCAGAACTCATATACTGAAGAGCTCCAGAAGGGCTTCAAATCTCAACACAGGAATAGGGTTAAGCATAGGTCCTTCCTTATTGCTTGTTATTATATCTATTCAGTAACTTGTTAATGATATTTACAAATATTGATTGCATCACCATTAGATGTAGCTTTAATTTGAATATTTGTAGAGATATTACTGTCTAGCATATATTCCTTGTTCAAAATGAGCAAAGTATATGATATGCATGCATAAAAATGGCACAATGTATAACCTTCATTACAGAAAAGGAATAATTATAAAAAGTCTCAAATTCCTCTCATTTGTCTAACCCAGAGAAGCTCCATGAAGCAAACACATTTGGATAAAATAAAATAATCTTGCTGACGTAGAAGGCTTAATCTGAAAACCATGACAAAATGTCATCTAAGTCTACAAGGAAAAGTTAAAGTTCAGGATGCTCTCTGGCGTAGTGTGGGGACTCTAAATAATGCCATGGTGTGTTCTACAGCATTCTGAGTATTCTCTGTCCTCCTGCACTGGAACCCACGACGTATGACTTCATGAAGCAGCATTAAAAGGAAACACATTTTTAGAGTTCCCTTAGTTATCTCACAACTAGATTCTGAACAACATGCTTGTCTTTGGCGATAGTGAGCTGAGCTGCTGTTTCCCCACATAAAAATGAGGCAGCGGTTAATAGGATAGTATGCAGAACTGAAGATGGACTCGTTCCTTATTTGAAACAGGTTCATCATTATTCATAGTAGTTATGAAAAGTACAACAGAAGTAAAAACAAAAATCCTGCCTTGTTTGCTTTCATATTATATAACAATGTCAATCAATCAATCAATCTTATATGCTGGTTTCCTAATGAGAGAGAAAGAGAGAGTGGAGGAGAGTGGGTGGGGAAGTGAAGAGGATCTGAGGTAGGTAGAGAAGGGGAAAAGGTAATCAGGATATATTGTTTTTAAAAAGATACTCACAATATATTGTATAAAAAATGAGTTTGTGAAAGTATATTCTAATCAAACAGACTCCTGGAGAGAACTAAATTCTATCAAGTTTTATAAAATTTAGATGGAGAGAATTTTAACTAAAGGAAGGAAGGAAGTTTGCTTGAAAGTCTAATCTTTCTTCTTGGAAATAAAACACTAGAGAGGTAGCAGATACTTACCCTGCTCACTGGACTCTCTCACATAGGGCCTAAGGTGGGACATTTTGATTGGTCGCTTGAGTCTGGTCCCCGTGTTATCTCTGAGGACAGCACATCCGCTTTCTGTAATGTAGTCAATGACACAAGGCCCGACCCACTCAGATTGGAAGCGTCCATCTTTCCACCAGTTCTTCCTCTGTCTTAAAACCTCATGACCCACTTTCAGATGAAAGGGATTTAACTGCTTTGCTTTCTTTTTAACAACTTTGCTTTTATTTAGTTCATCCGAATTGCTGTTCTCCATCTGTAAATGCAAAGAATAATTATGACAGGCCTTAAATTTAAAGGCATACACTGCTTAGATTATGGCAATGATATTTACTGATTTGCTCCTGAAATGAAGAATGAAATCCTAATGCGTTTTAAAAATACTTTAAATTCAATATTGATATTCTGTGTAAACAGAAGGTGCAATAAAACAGGCTGAGTGATTTGGAGTAATTAGACTAGTAAAAGTACTGAGAACAAAATTCTCCAATTGCCAAAAAGGATTCTAACAGATTAGAAACCAGGTCTACTCAATTTCCCCAACTCATGACATTCCTGTAAGATTCTCAGAATTTCATAGCTTATAAGCAGACTGTTTAGGATTTGGGGAACATGCTCAGTGGTAAATGCCTGAGACACTGATGAGGACCTGGGTATGCCTTGTACACAACAGCACATGTCTGTAACCCCCGCAACTGGGGTTAAGAAAGTGCAAACAGGTGGGATTGGAGCATCCAGCTGCTCTCTGGTCAGCTGATCCAGCTGCATCAGTGAGCTCCATTTTTATCAAGGGAGAGACCTTGACTCAAAATATAAGGAAAATATTACATGTCCATTAGTAGTCTCCACACACTTGCTCACACATGAGCATGTGCATAATAAAATTTTTTTCCCTTTCTTTCTTTCTTTCTTTCTTTCGTTTTTTTTTTTTTCTTTTTTTGCTTAATGGTACATCATGGCCACATATGTGAAGACGCCCACATGCTGAGATTTTAAACATAATTTTGTAGGGCTTCACAAAGGGAACTTTCCTAGTAGATAGAGTCACCTGGCCCGCTGCTGGTGTCTTGCTCCCCAGCACTCCATCAGCTTCTCTAACCGCAGCTACAATTCTGGCAAACACACTTGGACCTTCACCCCCATCTTCAGGAGGACACTCCGACATGTAAGGATTCCGATTGAACATTTGGAAATATGGTGTGTTTTTAGTAGGCTCCTATTTTTAAGAAAAACAGAGAACTTGTAATAAAATAAAACAACCCCCCAAACCCTTTCATATCCCTGGAAGTCAGAAGTAAGCAATTAATGATCAAAAGGCACATACCGAGTGAGTCACATTGAAGGCAAAGGAAAGGGCGGGCAGATGCTCGTCCCAGTTGTTCGGGTGCTCAGCACAGTGCTTCGAGAGGAATGTTTTCATCGTGCTAGGTGTACTTTCAGCTGGATTAACACTTCCAGAAGCACGAGAAATTACAATCTCTTTTGCACCAAATAATCTATATAGTTCTACATTGATCTAAAAAATATGAAAAAGAAAACTGACTGCTTAAAGTTCACACTTTCCCTCTGGCTTAAAAATGTTTCAAGAAACCCAAATTTTGTCTTCCATTAACCATAGGCATTCAGATAAAATACATATGCATTTGGATAAAGTCCTAGAGACTGAGTCTGATCCACACATTAATTCTGTCTTACATTTTTGTCATTTCATGCCAAGACACTTTTATGATGTATTTACTAACTTCACTTTAAAGACACAAGCTTAATTAAGCTTTGGTAGTCTAAGCACCTTACCCAGTATATACACAAACAAAGAAATGGAAGGACAGAATTCAAAATGAATTCTGCGGTCATGTAACTTTTTAATTCAGACACTCTAAGTAAGTAATGTAAAACAACTATTTCCCTGCCTCGATGCTCCCAGTCTTTGTTGCTGTTGTTATTTAGTTTAACTTAGTTAACCTTCCACTGATAAGTTTCTCTGTGAAAAAAATATGATATAAATAACTCAGAATAATTAAAAAAATAAGGTTTATGAAATAAAAGTATATATGTATATATGTGTATATATATATATGTATATGCATATGTACATATATATTCATACATCTCCAACCAAACATACATTTCCCAGGCCCTCAGAGGGTAGGTGTGGTCACATGAAAGCTATGGCAGAAAATGATGTAAGTTAAAATCGCTGTACAAACTCACAAGCACTAGCTTTTCTTTGTCCCCTGTCCTTTCTTCTTAACTACAATATAAATATCATGACCTGGGCTCTGGCAGCCACACTGTCAGCACAAGACTGACAATTCCACTCCAAAGATGGGAGAACAGAAGCGTGGAGCCTGGGGCCCACTGATGCTCAGCTTTCATGCTAAGCTTCTATATCTTACGCTTCTTTTACCTGAGTACAAAATCAACTTCTATTTCAATTTTGATCTTGGGAAAGGGAAAGGAATTCTTTATTGCTTCCATCTAAGCATGACTGTTCACCCATTCTTATGTGAGAGGGCTATAAGACTCTTAAGTCACATGACCACTCTATGAGAAGCTTTGTGAAATTTAGATTTTGAATTCATAAATTTAATTAACTGTTGAATTGAAAGAATGAATGAGGAATCTACTTCTACATGCTGTTTTCCAGTTTTCTCCTACTGTACTTCACATACTACACATGACTACTGACGGACTTAGTATGCTATGATTAATCTACAACATGAGTTTTAGTTTGTATACATATTAGTATGTATACATATTTATACATACATATACATTAGTATACATAGTATCACAGCTACCTATGTAAATATAAAATATGTACATATAAAATTATTATTAATATTTTAACCTGATATAAATATGTTCAATTATTTCACTCTTGCCAACATAATTTTATATTTTTACTTTTGTTCTTAAGCTCGAAGTAAAAAATTATTTGATTCAATCATCTCATTTTAGTTTGAAGACATCAAAAGATAGGTTTACAACAAATCTAGTAGGACATATTATATACCCCCATATCTACAGCACTTTATTTCAATGTATTAGATACCTATAAAGTACAAAGCACTGTGTGCCAGACACTGAAAGAGTAACACACGCTCCCGAATGTGAGAATTTTTCCTACCTGTTCAATGAATTCGTCTCTTTGGTCCATTATTATTTTCTGAGGCGGTCCGTATAGGAAAAATATATTGATAATAGCTTTAGAAATTTCTGATGCTGAAACATCACATAAAGGCAAAATCATAACCCATTTTGTGAACAAATCTGTCATGATTATAGCATACACATGACTTCTGTTGCTTGTATGAAAAGGTCCCATCAGATCAACAGTAACTACACTCCACGGGTTTCCCACCATGGGAAGGTGCTGCTGAGGTGCTACGATAACTGTGTTTTTTGCTACTTGGCAATGCTGACAAGCATATACCTACAGAGAGGCACAGAATAAGGAAAATACACATAAATGTTAAAATAGTCACTGTAATAGAAATCAGTTTTATAAAAGCAGAATCTTAACATGCTCAACAGGTACTTTGTGTCTTACAAGTTCCTTGGCCTGAGAACAGCCCATTAAATGACACCTCTTCTTTGGAACATCTGGCAAGTATCAGTCACAGCAGCTGTGTAGCTAGTCAGTCCAAACAGCTGCAGCTAAGCGGTCCTCCCTGCTCCTCAGACTAAACAACAGTCTCAGTGGGTTCTTACTCAAGTGAAACGTAATTCTGGTTCATATGCAAATATATACTAAATCAAGATCTTAAGTAAGTTTTCTATTATTTTATCTTTAGTTGACAAAAAAATTTCTACAACAGTCACAAAATCTGGGCAATAATGACCAAAAAATCAAGTTGGGTTATATAATAAGAACTTATCTTTTTTTTTTTTTTTTTTTTTTGGTTTTTTGAGACAGGGTTTCTCTGTGTAGCCCTGGCTGTCCTGGAACTCACTCTGTAGACCAGCTAGGCTGGCCTCAAACTCAGAAATCCGCCTGCCTCTGCCTCCCAAGTGCTGGGATTAAAGGGGTGCGCCACCACCACCCAGCTATAAGAACTTATCTAAAAAAAACCAGGAAGAATACAAAAAGGAAAAATTAACCTCTAATGGGCTATCATATACTATCCCTCCTTTCTATAATGTTAAGCTACCGTGAAACTATGTAATAAATTATACATACAAATAATATTTCTTCCTACAATTTTTATTCTACAGTTTATTCATTCATCTATTTCACTAATATTTGCTAAACTGTAATTTTAATCAAAGAATATTAAAGATGCCAGAAACCTTCACATTACCTAGGGAAAACCTAGGTATCAGGAACCTTCATTTAATGTTAGCACTTCTCAACCTATGAGTTGAGAACCCCTTTGGGGTTGCATATCATATATCCTGTATATTAGATAGCTACATTATGATTCATAACAGTAACAAAATTACAGTTATAAAGTACAAAAGAAATAATTTTATGGTTGAGGTCACTACAATGTGAGAAACTAAATTTAATGGTGACAGACAGCATCAGGAAGGTTGAGAACCACTGCTAACTGACTAATTTATAGATGGTACTATTTTTATAACATTTCCAGAATTTCAGTAAGGAAAGTGTTTTCAAACCAACGTCTAAAAAAAAATGTAGAACAAAACCACAAAACTTCCTCACCATGATCAGAGTCATCTGTTTAACGGTAACAGGTAGGAAGAGAGATGGTGTAAAGACACAGAAGTAACTACGAGAAATGGCAGTGGACAGAGTCTGGACAGTCCTCATCATATGATGCCTGACCACCTCACTTCCCAGCATGGCTTTAAAATGCAGCATGGCTTTAAAAACGACATCTTTTCTCAAATTGTAACCACTTGATGGCTGTTTTACTGAATGCTGTACAGGAACGCTTAGAATGCTTACAATTCGCGTGTAAGTTCCTATTATTTAGATTTGACACCTCCCTCCCTTTCTTCCTTTCATTTGTTTTTTGTTTGTTTGTTGTATTTTTTCCCCCAGAACTTGTTCTGGAGACCATGCTGGCCTCAAACTCAGAGATCCACCCGCCTCTGCCTTCCAAGCGATAGGACTAAAGATGTGCACCACCATAGTCTGGCAGATTTGATAGTTTTCTATCTTAAGACAAAATAGGGACAAAAGCTGAGAGTTCACACTGGAACTGATTTATTACAAAGAGACTTATCTTCATTATATAAAAAGTCATTCATGATGCTGTTAAGGATATGATGGTTAGCAAAAGAATTTTAACTTCACCTGAATTTTGTCTGCAAAATGGAGCTCTAATTCTCAATAAACCTGTCAAAACGTTGTATTTTCTAATTTAATTCATACACTACTGGTTTACAGTAATTATAAAGGGAAATGCAGTTACTTTTAATCTAAATATTTTCTTAGTTCAGAAATAATCTATACTATACTTACTCCGCAGGTGAAATATACAGTACATCTTAGGCAGCACTGACCTCTAATTTATCAGAAAGGTAATAAAACATTCCTAGGCACTGTGTGGAAGCCATACCCACTGCTTGACATCATTGGTCACGGATGTCCAGTAGTATCCAGATTCCACTAGAGTGAGGGTTCTGGATATGCCATGATGGACACCAGGGCCATTCTCATGGCACTCTCTCAGCACTTTCTTCTTCTCCTCTTCTGAAACGACTACCAAACGATTTTGTTTTCTGTCTTTCCCCACATAAAACAGCTTTTTTTCTAAAATGAATGACATAAAAAAAAAATATAAATTTCAGAGCTCCATAGTGTTAAGATGATTATAGCCTTAACTTAAACCTATGAAGATTTTAATTTTATTTTCATAAAATCTTTCCTTAAAACAGAATATTTACTTTCAATAATATTTCCATGCATTCAGAAGGACCATTACCTGCTATAATCCTGTAGGTATCAACAGAAACGGAGTGAGCTTGCTCACCAAATCATGTGCTAACTATGAGAATATGACACGCCCTTTTTATGGAAGTACTCAAATTAGGGAAATACTTGGGGAAGCTGAAGCTATTAAAATGGCTTAGGTTATACAGGGAGTTCTGTATTGATGAGATGCTTCTCGGTACTAACTTTTCTATAAAACTCATTATAGCTGCTTTTTGGTTTGGTTTGGTTTTTGTAAGCAACACCCTTCCTTTCCTTGTTCTGATTTGAATAGAGATAGGATGTCACAGTGGGAGGAACACAATTCTCAGTTCTCTTTTCTTCTGAAAATACCTAAGTGGAGGAGCAAGCAGGGGACAGGGAGAACCATTATTTCTCCAGCTCACGTGGGGTAACATCACAACACATCAAGATACTAAGGTGATCAATAAACAGAAACCCTATTTTACTCAACACATCTCCAGGGCCTACGATATGACTGGCACACCACAGAATTTCAATAAGCATTTTTGACATGAATGAATGCACTTCCACTTTAGTGTAAGAGGTCTGCCTATTGTTAATAGGAGTTACTAACAGAAATCTGTATAGGGATGTATAAACAGGAATTTATTTATGACCTTAGAGTTTACCACCTTGTATTCTGTCCTGATTTAGAGAAAGCCTAATACTGTATCTCCAGGCAAAACCTCCATTAGTAGCACTAACATTAATTTAGTATGTGTTGCTGGTGCCTTTTGCTTATCTCATGCTGTTTGCTTTCCCATTGAAGCAGCCAAAAAGGAGGCAAAGCTGTCAAAGCTTTCATAATTGCCCTACTGCCTGTCAAATATTTAATGTATTGACGGAGAATCAAGGCAAGAAAACAAGTGTGATCCTGAGAATAAGTGAACGCACAGAGTGAGGGGAGGGGAGTGGGCAAGCCCAGCTATGGACAGTTATATTCTTCCAGCCTTTTATTTTAGTAAGCAAACTAGTTAGCTCGGTTAATGTCGCCTTACTAAGCATACAATAATTTTCTCAGCCCTCTGGCATTAGTGTCTGAAGGAGCATCATGTAAGAACCATTAGGTGGCAAAAGAGAGAGAAATTAAGCTATGTGATTTTTCATGATTATTCCTTTTGATTTATAATTTTAACAGGTCATTTTCTTTTCATTTTTAGATTTTTTTTATTTTAAATTGTGTGTGTGTGTGTGTGTGTGTGTGTGTGTAGTTAAGTGCTAATATGTACTAAGACTAGAAGCTGGAGTTAGAGGGGCTTTGAGCTGCCCAGCAAGGGCACTGGAAATTGGACTTGATCAGTACACGTTCTTAGCTGCTGAGCCATCTCTCTAGTCCCTTAATGTCTTCTTCATGTTTACCAGCCTTCAGTTAGCTTTACTGTGAGTTTTACTTTACTTTTGAGTATAATCTTCCATGTAACTGAATACCACTTAGCAATAACCGAGTTACTAGAGAATTTCCAAGGCTCCTACAACACATGGAGAAGAACTGTAATGTGAAGATTCAATCAGACACTGATCTCACCTTTGAAGACAAATTTCTTAGCTGCTCGTCTGATGCCACTTCTCTCACTTGACAGTGTAGTTGGGTGATACTCCCCAGTGCGCTTATAGTACGCGATCTGTTTAAGATGAAGGTCACCATTTTTCCCACTACGGACCATCGCAAACCTAGGGAAGATTATTTAAAGACATTACTCAAATGACAAGCTAATTCTGTTCCTATTTCCGTTCAGGCCTCTGTCACATTTCTGCTTATGCATGAATTGAGCATTCCCAGAATATTATCTGTGAGGGAGATAATTGTAGAACAGAACAGGGACAAGTGATGTCTACAAACTAAAGTACTTGAATGCTACTTTTGAGATCTATCATGACAGATTATCTTGTCTCCTTCATGTGATATAAGAAATGCTAAAAAAAAAAAAAAAAAAAAAAAAAAAAAAAACTATAATACTGGGTAAGAGAAGGAAGTGAGTGAGTATACTTCATAAGTTGGCTTGGAGTCTTTTGTTGGCATCAAAAGAAATGTCATTCACAGAGACTGACTTTTGGTATGTACTATTTAAGGAGGGAAAATGAAACAGTGTCCCTTTCCATTATGGACTATCATTAATATGGGGACCTTTTCAAAGTAAAAACAGATTTTTTTCTCACATTGTCAATGGCAAGAATAACAATATGGTAGTTATCTGATTAGCTATCAATTTAATCATCCATATTGATTTCTGGTCCTTCTTTCATGGTTGCCATGCTCTAGGAGAGCTGTATTTGTAGTTTTCCAGTAGGAATTGTACAGCATAAGTCAATGGCAAGGAGAGTTGGAATGCAGAACAGGTCAGGGTATTTTCTCTGTGCTACTAATTCTCGGCTCATATGCTCTTGCACGTGCTTTCTCTCCGCAACAGTGAAATCAGGAGCATCAGTACAGTAATTCCTTCAAAATCCCAAGAATGCATTTTCTGCTTTTTGCTGGAACCCTGATACTCTTGAGACTTGTCATCCTCCTTCCTTAGCCCTAAGTCCTAGAAATGGAGGCATGCATTGCCATACCTTGAGTAGCCTACTTTCAACTAGAGCTATTAGCCCTGTATAGAAGAGGGCTATACTTCAAGCAAATGAAACATGTAGCTATCATGGTTTCTCTAAAAGGATGAACCATGGCAGGGCATATAGCTTAGCAGGACAGTACTTCACTAGGATATATAAAGCCCTGGTTTTAAACCTCAACTGCACACATGCACAGTATATCCATATACAGGAAGAGGGGCAGAGAGATAGACCACCCTCACCCCCAACACACACACATACACACACACACACAACACACACACACACACACACACACACACACACACACACACACACACAGACACACACACACACACGATTATCTGGCACATGCCAGACACAAATTGGAGATACAATGATAACCAACAAAAACACATAGGCCCCTGACCCTTGTGAAGTTTACATTGTAGTTGGGTTAGAGATGATTTTGAAAGCTAAACTCAAGCTGTTTTATTCATAGTAGTTAAAAACTGGAAGCGACCTAAGTGCCCAGTGACAAATAAATATAAAAAATATGGCATATACACATAATGAAATATTATTCGGCCTTTAAAACGAGCTAATTCTAACACATGCAAGAACATGAACATATCTTGAGAACATTATGCTAAGTAAATTTTTTTTTTAAAAAGGCAAAAGTTGTCAAATTCATATTAAATTAGAATGGTGGTTTCTAGGAACTGAGGCTAGGGTGGTTGATAGAAAAATTACTATCTAATAGTCCTTGGCAGAGCCGTTAAGAGCCTAAACCAGGACTCTGGAGCTTTTCCCTGAGGCCCTGATGTGGGGAGGAACAGTTCCTTCTCTAAAACCTGGAACATGCTTGGGGTCAGGACCTAGGGAGCTATAGCTTTAGGTCTGGAGAATCTAGCTCTTGCCACTGACAGGAGGTATGGACAGGAGTGCCAAGGCCGCTGTGGACTCAGTCTGTGGTACTCTTGAGATGCTCAGTGTTCCCTTTGTGCAACATTACTTGATTAGCAACACAGTGCCTTCCACTGACATGGTCCCATTTCTTCCCCCAGACTTCTTTTTAAGATGCTGTACTTTTTTTTTTTTTTTTTTTTTTTTTTTTTGGTTTTTCGAGACAGGGTTTCTCTGTGTAGCCCTGGCTGTCCTGGAACTCAGAAATCCGCCTGCCTCTGCCTCCTAAGTGCTGGGATTAAAGGTGTGTGCCACCACTGCCCGGCGTGCTGTGCTTCTTAATAAACTTGCTTGGCAGAAGCCATCAGCTTTGGCAAGGATCCTGATCCTGGCTTTACTATATTCTTTATCTTCTCATGTTCTGGTCATACCCTTTAAGACCCGGTCACTGAAGAACTACCTATTGGATAAGTACTTTACTACAATCTAAACCATTATTATTATTATTACAGTAGCTTGTAAGGTAGTAGGATTCTGTATGAAATGCTCACTCACACTTAGTTCCTGTCAGCCCCATGGCTCACTCACTCACTCCTCTCTCTCCTCTCCCTACTCTTCTTATACCTTCACACTCTCTGTATTCTCTTTTCAACTAGTCTCCATCACCTCCCTTAGAACCTCCTGTCCCCAGCCATGGACACTTTTCTCCCTTCCTAGCTAGTACTCATAACTGTCCCTAAATTAACGAATTTATGTCTTAAAATTAGAGCTAAGAAGCAAGCGTCTACACATAGGAGAACATGTAGTATCTGTTCTACACATAGGAGAACACGTAGTATCTGTTCTACACATAGGAGAACACGCAGTATCTGTTCTACACATAGGAGAACACGCAGTATCTGTTCTACACATAGGAGAACACGTAGTATCTGTTCTACACATAGGAGAACACGTAGTATCTGTTCTACACATAGGAGAACATGTAGTATCTGCTGTTTTCAGCCTGAGCACTAACTTACGTAGCACAGTATCTCTCAGTTCCATTCCTTTTGGTTTGCTTTTGAGATTTTCATAATTTCATTTTTCTCTGTGGCTGAATAAAAGTCCATGGCATGTGTGCTCTACGCTTTCCTTACCCACACACTCTATGATGGACATCAGTACTGATCAGTTTCCTTGAGAATGTGAACAGAACAAAGATATGCTTCCCGTGTCTCTGTGAAAAGACTCAGATGCCCTGGGACATGCCCAGAAGCCGGAGAGATGGATCTAGTTTTAGTTGTGAGGACCCGCGCTTACTTCCGTAGTGCTGCACCAGCGTACACCCCACCAGAACTGAGTACGAGCACCCTTTCTCCCACATTTGCCGAGCTTTTGTTGTCATTTGACCTCTTGTGACCTTAATGGTCTAAGATGGAAATTCAAATTTGTTTTAATCTGCATTTACTTAGTGAATAGAGATATTCAACCATTTTAAAACATAGTTTTGATTACTTGTATTTCTCTTTTGAAAAATTTCCTCTCAGTCTTTTACCCATTTATAAAATTGGATTCTTTACTTTTTCCTTAGTATTTAATCCTCTAGCAGTTGTACACTTGGTAGTGATTTTTCCCTATCACGCAGGCTATCTTTTCACTCATCTGTTTCCTTCAATGTGCAGAAGCTTTTCAATTGTGTGAGGTGTCCACATTAGCTACTGTGTCACTGTTACTCTAGAATGAACGGGAAAGGCACCTAAGGAAGAATGGTTTATTCTGGGTCACAGTTGGACAGCCCAGTGTCCCATGACAGGGAAGTGAATCAGCTCTTGTGAGGCAGTGGGGCACACGCATTCCCCTAAAAGCTGAGCACCATGAACTTTAGGGCAGGAATGCCAGTTACAATAGATCTTCCCACCTCAACTAATTTCAAATATCTACCCAAAGGTAGATATTTGTTTCCCAGGTAATTCCAGATCCTGTCAAATTGACAATATTAACTATTCCAGCATCATTTCTGATGCTGCCCTTCCTTCCAGAGAGTCCTCAATGCCTGGATATTTTCCCTTAGTTTTTTTTTTTCTCTAGCAGTTTCAGAGTTTCAGGTCTCATGCTAGTCTTTGAGACATCTGAAGTTAATTTTGTACAAGGTAAGAGATAAGGCTCTAGGTTTTGCCCTTCTACAGGTAGAGTTCCACTTTTCCATGCCCCATTTGTAAAGGAGGCTGTCTTTACTACAGGAATTTGTGGCATATCTGTCAAAAGTCATTTAACTCTAGCTGCATAGGTTCAACTCTGGAACTTGTGTCAGTACCATGTTGGTATTGTTTCTACAGTTCTATAGCGTAAAATCAGATATGGTGATATCTTCCACCTTTTTTGTCTTTGCTCAGGGCTGACTTGGCCACTTTAAGGGCTTTTGTGTTTCCAAATGATTTTTTTAATATGTTGTGAATATCGGCATTGGATTGCACTGCTTTTGTAAGATAGTCATTTCATAACACAAATTCTTGTTATCTAGGAGCATACACAGGAGTCTTCTTCCAGGCTGGTCCTCTTGTTTGCTTCTTTAGTTTTGTTTTTGAGGCAGGGTCTCACTGTGTCACCCTGCCCAGTCTTGAACTCCCTATGTAGATCACACAAGCCTTGAACTCACAGATATCTGCCTGCCTCTGCCTCCCAGCCACCCCAGCCTTACTTTCCGGCATGTGTTACAGATCTCCTTGACCTTGTTGCTGAAGTTAACTGCAAGTTGTGATGTAAACAGCTGTGAACGAGCCCCTATCCTTGCTCCTGTCCCTACCACATTTGCTAATCCTCTCTGGAAAGGTTATGGATTCTTGTACTTTTGATCCTGTCAGTTGCTCCAAATGCTTTAATCAATTCTAAGAGTTTTTTGATTTGCAAACAAAGATACTTTGACCTCTTCCTTTCCTATTTGTATCTCTTATTTGCTTACCTTATGCTCAAGGAAACAAAGGGATTTGGCTTTCATGAAGGGTATAATCCCCAAAAGTTAGTTCTAACAACAGAGAGGAAGAGAACAAGGGTAGAGGACTGAAGGCATGATGTGCTTTAGAAGACAGGGCAACATTTAACACAAACACATAAATAAGGCAAGCATAAAAATCAAGTAACTTCATTAACATTCCAAATCCCCTCAAACTGATCTAACACAATCCCAATTTGTGGAGAATTGGCAGGTTATTCAATTATCTAGTTTTATTCTCTGTTAGGATGGGAGTGACTTACAGTTCTTTATATTCTAGACAGAGTTTTCATAGACATTTCAGAAAGAAATGATTTATTTCCATTTTTAGCCCATCTTTTATAAAACCAGTAAGTTAATTCTAAATTGATATGTAAAATCCAAAATACTTAGAAGAGTTAAAATGACTATGAAAAAAATGATATATGTAAAAAACAATTCATGTTTTAAGGCTGTGTGACTTGTAAAATGGCAACAGTTGGTCCATGGAACAGAACAATGGGTAGAACCAATCACTCAGATATGGTTAAATGACTTTCAACTAGGATACCAAAGAAATGATAGTTCTCAAGAAATACTGGAACAATTAAACACCCATATATCATATATGTAAAAAAAAAAAAGAACTATAACTTATATCTCACAGTACATGTAAAAGTTAGCTGGTAATGGGCCACAGACCCATACTTAAGAACTATAATGACAATATTTCCAGAAGAGAAAATGAATGAATGAATGAATGAATGAATAAATAAATAAATAAATAGCTTCCCAGCTTATGTTATACTAAGGAACAAATATAAGGCATCATTGCTGCCTTAAGTTTTAAAAAAGACACTACTAAGAAAAAACACACACTTGAGGGAATAGTTATAGTACCTATCTATGACAAAGAATTGATGAAGACTTCTGAAAGCTTAAAAAGAAAGTGAACAACCTAACTTTAAACATGGCACAAGATCTGAAGCAAGAATCTGAGAAGGGGCTATCATTAATAAGCATGTGAGAAGCGTTCAACATTATTAGACAATGCAAAAATGTCAAGTGTGGCCATAAAAGCCTGAGTACACAAACACAGCCAACAAACCTGAGAGTGCTACATGTTACCCAAGGAGCTGCACACTGAGGCTGGGAATACAGACACACATGTGGATGGGATGTTTGCAGGGCATGGAACCGGAAGTAAGAATTTCACCTGTGTGACATTTACCTAGGTCTTAATGACCATGTTTGGAAAAAGAACATAATAATTGTCCCTCCTTTTCTAAAAAACAAAAAGATAAAATAATGCATTTTTAAAAGTCTTTTACAAATGGTAAAATGATATAAATCATTGTTTTACTTATATATTTTCATTCAGGTTGTTTAAAGTAATGGAACCTTCTTTCTCAAAATCTATAGAAAGATATTATAAAATATTTCATTCACGTAATTAATATTTTAGAACATTATCTGTTTTACTGTTAATGGTAAAGTTCAGAAGACCTTGTAAGAGATGTTACTTGCTTTTTTTCTGTCCTGTTTATCTGTAGCCAAGGCTGTCCTGGATCTAGGTAGACAGGGCTGGCTTCACACTCATGGTGATCTCCCGCCTCAGCCTCCCAGTTGTATAGACTTTATAATGACGTTTATTGCTGTTTAATGTAGTTCATCAACTGCTGCTTTTGAAGGTAGAAACAGATGAAAACGAGAAATGGTAACTGCATAAAATGGGAAAAAAAATCACAAATATAAAAATATTTTGGGGATTTAAAAATATTAAGTTCTCAAGAATTTAGGAATTAAAAAATGTATTAAAGACGGCTGATCACAACTTCCTCAGAACTTCTAGTTTAGGAATTAGAAAAGGTATTGAAAATGGATCATCACACCTTCTAAGTGTTGCAATTTCATCAGGATATCTGATGAGGTTTTTACAGCATGTTCCTTGTACAATGTTAAAAACATGTTCCTTGTACAACGTTAAAAACAACAAATATTTTTACCGATACATATTGCTTAACTTCTATAATTTTATCTTGTGTATCCAATAAAATTAAAACGATTAACTATTCCTTTAAATAAGGATTTTTTTTTAGCATGAAGCTACCATTAAAGCCAATGAAAGGTCACAGTAAGTTTGTATTCCAACTTAAAAACATAAAAGTTGTAATATTTTAATAAACAGTAATTTGAGATTAGGATTCTGACTTTTGAATTATTCTGCTTTAATTTCTGAAAACTGAACCTGTACAATTTACATATTAACTGAGGAAGTTGGGAGACAACTGAGGGGGCAATACTCCGGACCAAATATCCTGCCTCGCTTAAGCGAAGAAATCTTTTTATTTTCATATGCATACAGATAAAGCCGCGCACACAGGACAAATTCATGTCCATTTTGAAAATTCTCTACCAAGGTTCGAACTGTCCCCGAAGAGAGAATTCAAGGGGATTTTTAAAAGTGTATTTCCTTTGAGAGCTTTAAGAGTCACCCCTTGAGCTCGTTCCTTTACTCTGGCGTACGTGTTCACATTGAACGGTGACTACGATGCAGGACGAGACTCCTCCAGCTTCGGACAAGCGCCACACTGGACTTTTGAATGCAGTTTAGCATTCGCCGCCGCCGGCCAGGGAGAGCTCTGAAGCCTTTTGACACCTCGTTAACTGACCCCTGAGGCTAGGTCCAGCTAATCCTTGCTTAAGCAGGAAAAAGACCGTTGACGTCTCAATTACACCGAGTGGCCACCTCCCTGAGACCAACAAGCCTCGCCTCTTTGCAGCCACCATCGGCGGCGCTGTGAAGTTCAAGGCCCTCCCGTCCCAACGGCGCCTGCGCGAAACCTCCACTAGTCAAACCCGTCCTTAGAGCAGTCGAAGGGGACCGTTTTAAAGTTACTGGAAGGTTACGTCTCAGTTTAAAAAAAAAAAGAAGAAAAGAAAAAGAAAAATAGGTATGACAGAACGCACCAGAACGACCACTCACCGAAGTGGTCCTAAATGCAAACGGCAGGTTTTAACTCTCCTCTCGCGATTTATCTGGTGCTGCCGGAAGCGGAACTACCGGGGTCGGAGTTCGGGTGGGCGCTGTGGAACAGGAAGGCTCTAGCGGATCGTTGGTCCGCCGGAAACTGTTCTGGCCGGTGCAGTTTCCGTGTGAGACCTGTGGAGGGCGGGCAGGGAAGAGGCGTGTCCGAGGCTCCTGAGGTGTACCAGTGCCAGCCGTTCCGCTGCTGCTGGAGAGCGAAGATTCAGGTCCACGCCTCCAAGAGCCGCCTGAGCAAGAACATCCTACTCTTGGCCCCGCAATTAAAGGGGAGGAACCGAAACCTGGGTGGGCTCAAGCATCTTCCACAGATCGCTTGATGACCGCAGCCGTGGCAGGTGAGGACCGGGACATCCGATATCTACCGGAGCCGGAGGCTCACCGCCGCCTCCAGGTGTTTGCTTTGTCTCGGCTCCACTCTGCCGAGCTTAGACACGTGCTCTTGCAAGAGCCACGAACAGTCGCGAACGGCAGTGTGGTTTTGGACGAGTGACAGTACAAGCGGAGGGTCCTTTTTAGGCTTGATCTCTTCTCCACTTCCCGCGTCGCTTCCTCTTTTCATTTCTAGAGTTTGAAAAGCCCCTAATTGCAGTCCAGCTAGTAGGGAGGCACCCAAGTTCTCTTTGTATTTGGATCTCCTTCCACCGAGGTGTCCAGCGTTGTTTGGGTTCTTCGCTGGGGAGAAGTGTCTGTTTCATTCCCTATTCTTCGCTGTTTGTCTTTGCTTTCCACACCCACTTCCAAAGAACAAAGCACAGTGAGTGCTGCAGCCTTGCACGGTATACGAGGTTGCAGGTCAGTGCCGCACCCGCCGCTCCTTATCAATTAGATAACTTTGCGTCCTCCCATGTTGGTAATGACCTTTGGATCTCATCCTCGAGGTTTTGGGCAACTTGCTGAGAGTTACCATTCTTAGAGTTTCGTGGTAATGGTCGTTTGCCTTTCTGCGTCCTGGAAGACCTGAAAGACTTAGTTGTGGAGATAGGAAGCATGGCTGACTTCAGCATTAGCGTCTTAGCCTACACCAGGGCAGGATTTTGTTTCGCTATTACGGTTTTTTTTTTTTCTTCTTTTTAAATAAACTGAAATCTGTGGTTTTAGAGCAATAATATAACGATGTCTGCTATTAATGTGTAACTGCACCACATGCGTTGCACATATATTCATCCTTTCAAGAGTCTTGTGAAGGTTGTTAGGTTATTATATTTTTAAACCGAAAAATGGAAAATTAGTGATGTTGTGTAACTTACCCTGGTAACAGTTTGCCATGGGTAAACCTTTGAGTGTTTACTAGAAACGAGATTTGAATCCAACATCTGTATTCTATTGTCCCGCCATTGCTCTTGTTAATCCAGTTTCTTCACTAACATTATCAGAGGTTATGTATCCATAGTGTGCTTGTGTGTGTGTGTGTGCTTGTGTGTGTGTAAAACAAATGACAGTCGTGATCTCTGTGCAACTTCTGTATGTGATGTAGAGTTAACTATTTCAGACTGCCGAATGTATTTTCTCCAGCATAGGCTATTTTTCGAAAAGGCAAGTGGTAAAACTGAAAAATAGAAGGCTCATAATTGTACAATCAAAGCTTGCTAAGTTTTAATAATTATAAGGGTATTAAATTGAACAATTGATAAAATATTGAATCTAATACTAGACATAGGAGTAGTTCATTCAGTCTTTCCGAAAATTTGAAATGTTTGACAATTAAAAACAAAACCCTGAGCACAAGGAGACAGAAAGGTTAAGAAATATGTTTGGGGTTTGATAGATGCATGAGAATAGTCTGGGAAGCATTCTTTGAAGTCTTCCAGTTTATTTCAAGGAGAATAGGAACTTCCTCTAAAATGGCTGTAAATTCCAAACCGAAGAGCTAGCTCAGCAGAAAGGTAAATTCCAGGCAGAAGGGCTGACTCAGCAGAAAGAGGTAGACATACCTTTTGAAGAGTGAGGGGAATCAATCATTGCCAAAGTTGTATGGAACTTGGAACCGTCTTGGTTCATATAATCAAAAAAACTATTCTAGTTTGCCTTTCCTAGCAGGAAGAAGCCAGTATTTAACACTTTTAATGCGACTTCTTCCTAGTGTCTTGGAACTTAGCTATCATTTATAATAATGTTTTCACTGGAAAATGTTTTGAGATCTCAGGAAAACCAGTTATGTATTTTGTATTCTGGTTGAACAGCAGTTGTTGGAGGTCCAGGTTTTTTGTTTATTTGTTTGTTTTATTTTGTTTTGTTTTGAGTGGAAATTTACTAATTCCGTGGCTGGACTTCTGGATTTTATTGGAACCTATGGGAAGCTAGCTTGGGAGACATTTGTAAGGAAGCTCTAACTACTGTACAGGATTGATGGCTTATTCGGGGTGTTAATTTAAGGAAGAGGCAGCTCTAGCCAGAATGAGTAAACATATGAGAGAGAGGACTGTTTGTCCAGGGCAGTAGGTAGTTCAGTCTGCAGCA
The DNA here is from genome assembly GCF_011762505.2 of Arvicanthis niloticus. Taxonomy (NCBI): domain Eukaryota; kingdom Metazoa; phylum Chordata; class Mammalia; order Rodentia; family Muridae; genus Arvicanthis; species Arvicanthis niloticus. Next base: position 7,626,173 of record NC_047674.1, on the reverse strand, counting down.
GCCGAGTAAGACTGGAGCTGTGTAAAAAGGTCTCCACAAAGATCATCACAAGAGGATCTGAGCAGGCAGCCTTTGCCAGAAGGCACATTCTAAACTGAGTTGTTTATGGTTTTTTTGTTTTTTGTTTTTTGTTTTTTTTTTTGTCAGTTAAAGTCAGAAAAGTCTTCCTTACAACCATAGTTAGTCGGTAATAGAAACAGCTAATGTTTACAGAGTCCTTACTGCATGGGAGCTGCTCTGGCCTCCTTCGTTGCCATTTAATCTTTAAAACTGTATTCGATGTATAACCTCGTTCTGTCTGCTGCCTAGTTCAGTGATTTTGGGGCCAGGAGCAAGAGTTAAAGTTAATTTTGCTAGAGTGGAGCAGTTCTTAAAGTGAGGCTCCAAGCAATGTCGGCATCTCCTTGGAGTTTTAGGAAGGCAGAGTATTGGGCTCAACCCTAGACTTTACAGTTTAGTAGCTCCAGTCCACCAAGTGGTTCTGATGAATGTTAAGGTCTCCTAGTTGCTGCATGGCATGTGTGGAAACTAGTTAACTGAAACACATTTCAGTTTTTAACTAGTGTTAAGTCTTTTATATTTTTTGCACACATCTCAAACCTAGTTGGTTGTCTGTTCATTAAAGTATAAATTCTCTACTTAAGAATTCCTGATCAAAGCTTTTTGTGATAGGCCAGTATTATTATGATGTGACCACTCTATTTGGGGACCGTTGCTTACAAAGGGTACTTGTTGCCCTTGTCTGAAGAGCTGCCTGAGGCTAAGGTGAAGAGACTCAGAGTAACTGCGCTGACAAAGGAAGTCCCTGAAACTCCCACCCTCATAGACTTTGTTTTTTGGTTAAGTCTCAGGAAGAGTATTTAAAATAAGTGTAGCAAGTTTAGAAAGGAAAAATATAAAATATATGGTTCAAGTATTAAAGGGGGCACCAGGAAGTGAAATGGAGCCAAATCCTGTGTTCTAGGAGATAGCAAATTAAGGGAGTGGGACTTTGGGGCAAGATCCTACCTAGCTAAATTTAGATCCAGGGATGGTGGTACAGACCTTTAGTCCCAGGAGATAAAAAGCCAAGCTTAGCTCTGAGTTCAAGTCTAGCCTGAGAGAGCAAGTTCTGGGTGAAGAACATCCAGGCATGATGGTACACACCTTGAATCCTAGGAGACAGGCATGCAGATCTCTGAGTTCAAGGTCAGTCTACAGAGCAAGCCAAGCCTACGAAATGAAGGAGTTGGAAAAGAGGAAGCTATGAACATCGGGGCCATGTTCCAGCTCCAGGAAGCAGCAGACCTCGGCAGCTTCAGGCATGTGACTCTATAGTCAAGAGGGGAAAGAGTCTATTGGGACAATTGATGCTGGTTAGCTGGAGCTAAAAAATTAGTGGTGATTAAGAAGAGACCAGCATCACTAAAGTGCCTGGAAGTCAGTATTCTGCTAGTAGCCTTCAGATGAAGATGTAGAACTCTCAGCTCCTACTGCACCATGCCTGCCTGGATGATGCCGTGCTCCTACTTTGATGATAATGGACTGACCCTCTGAACCTGTAAGCCAGCCCCAAGAAAATGTCTTTTATAAGACTTGCCTTGGTCATGGCATGTGTTCACTGCAGTAAAACCCTTACTAAGACAAGAAGATAGTCTGATTTTCTGTATTATCAACCGTGCACAGTAATGAAAATGGTGAACATGTGTTTCTCTTCCTGCTGCTTCTATTGTTCTCTTCATTTTCTTTTCTCTTTCATGGCTGCTTGCTAGAGCTGCCTGAAAAACCTTAAATGGTGGAGTCCTACTCAAACATGTTGATTGATATGGAGTATGTCCAGAATTTAGAGTACAGGTGCCTTTAATGTATGAATGTATATTTAGCCCTTATGTGGGATATGACAGGGTCAGTTTACCTAGAAATAAATTGAGGGCCCAAGAGTTCAATACACAAGGGATGAGAATATAACATTGGTATTTTGACTCCTAGGTTTGTATTTCTAAACACTAATTGTTCAGAGTTTTTTGTTGTTGTTTTGTTTTGTTTTGTTTTGTTTTTTGAGACAGGGTTCTCTGTGTAGCCCTGGCTGCCCTGGAACTCACTCTGTAGACCAGGCTGGCCTCGAACTCAGAAATCCACCTGTCTCTGCTTCCCAAGTGCTGGGATTAAAGGCGTGCGCCACTACTGCCCGGCCAATTGTTCAGCTTTTAAGTCTCTTTTTTTTTCCCTCTCATATTTTGAAATAGAATTGTAGAAAAATAAATGAAAGCCTCACCCAGCCTTATATTCTACTGAGGGATAATTGTTCTGCCTGCCATTCAAACAGAATTCTTCACTGTCTGACCTCTTCTCACCTGCTTCTTGAGTGTAGTTCAGAAAATGATTTTACCCTCAGTCCTCTGAATGGGCCTTCATTACCTCTCTAACATAGTCTCCGCTTTTCCTTTTCCTTGGCTAGTCTTTGAACACAGGAAATACACTAAGTGTACTTGTGCTTTAATATTTCACGTTCTTGCCCCATATGATCTCAATGTATCACCCTCTGGCTTTGATCCAGTGTCATGTGATTAGCGTTGACTTCCTAGCATGTGCTCCTTCATTGGCTCCTCTACTCCTGTCTTCTCCAGCAGTGATAGAAGACCAGGTTCTAGGGCACACACTTAGAGTTGTGTGGAGGACATGAACTCTTGTCATCTGGGCAGCATTACAGACTCAACTGAACCTCCTAAGTGATGTGTGCTTCGGAGGTAGGCAGCAGATCGGTTACTAACTCATATTGTTTGGGGAGAAAAATCGAAGTGATATACATGCCTTCACCCTTATTATCCTTGATGACTCCCGCTCCCAGTGTCGGCTAGTCATTGAAAGGGTAGTATGAAATACAAACTAGGAAGTTGTTTGCTTGTAAGATTTACTTATGTGTTTAATGTAGATGGATCTTTTTTGTCTGCATGTATGTCTACACACCAGAAGAGGGCATCGGATCCCATGAGACTACCCTTGTGATCTGCCATGTAGGTACTGGGAATTGAACTCAGGACCTATGGAAGACAACCCAGTGCTACTGATTACTAAGCCATCTCTCCAACCCTGCAAACCAGTATTTTGCAAATAGCAATAACAATGATATTTCTGCCACTGGTCATTGTCTTCTTGACTGGGTTTTTCAAAAAATTTACATTTATACAATTCTAGGCATTTCACAAAGAATATTTAAATGGGGGGAAAAAACAGAAAACAATAACAGCAAAAAAATAGCCCTACAGCACTACCTCTAAAATGAGGTTGTTATATAAGTCATTTTTGTTAGGATACTTAAACTAGGGATATAGTTGTTTAACCTTAAGTGATTTTATAAGAAGTAAATAGTATTTATTGAATAAATACATTTATTTTAACAAATATCCATGAGTATTCCTTTAGATATTCATGTTATGTTAGTAGAAAGTTAATTTATAGCAGTTCAGATAGAAATATAGGTTTACTAAGTGTTTTTGTGCAAAGCACTATGCTACCCCAGTCTTCACAGTTACAGGCTGTTGGTATATTCTCTCTCTCTCTCTCTCTCTCTCTCTCTCTCTCTCTCTCTCTCTCTCACACACACACACACACACACACACACACACACACACACACAGCTGAGGGGGTGGATGGATTCAGAAATGCTAGTATAAGTTGTTAGTAACATATTGGTATAGTTGACTCCAAGCCAAGGCTAATGGAAAGAACATAACACAGGCCCCAAGGATGTGTGTAGTATCCACTTAGTGACAGCAAAGCTGAACTGAGCTCATCTGCTGGGAAGTCATCGAAGGTTGTGGCTATTTTTTCTTAATAAGAAACACTTCTTAATATTAAATAGTGTAGTAGAAATGAAAAAAAAGCATTTTTAATAAGTAAATTATTTCTTTTTTCAGGTCTAATTGTAACTGATTTCAGCTTTCCTAACAATTTTCTAAAGCCAAAACTTACTGAGTAAACTGATTGCATTTTATGTTTTATTGAAAGCTACCAGTTAAACTTTAATCAGACCTCTAGAAATAAAAATTTTGTATTGTAAATCTATCTAGAATATTGTTCAATTTTAATATCACCAGTCATTAAATTAAGTATTTGATGCACAATTTTATCTTGGCAGATAACTAATTTTAATGTCACCAGTGTTCAAATACATGTAAATAGCTTTGTAAAGAATAGTTTGAGATTATGTCATTAGCATATGCTAGTTAACTAGTGGATTTTCATGTTGGATTTTTATATGGGAGTGTCACTGAATCACATACAGTTTCTAGACAAGCATGTTATATAAGGAGGCTGTAGTAATTTTTCTAGGCTTGCTGTAGTAATTATTCTAGATTTGCTAAATAGTTTCAAGCCCTCAGTTTGAGAAGAGCTGAATGAGGTCTTGTTTTCTGCCCACTGGTGAACGCACAAGAGCTGTGTTTCGTCTGTCTTTGTCCACTCCTCTCGGATACTTCAGGACGAAGGGTTGACTTTTGAACAAAATCTTGTTTTATAATTGACATCGTTTTCTCATTATCAGCTACTTTTTGGATTTGAACCGAGTGTGGTCTTTTGTTGTGTTGTGTCATCTTATCCACTTGCTCTCATATATTTTTCTGGACTATAATCTTCATTACTTGATTTTATGGAGGAAAATAGATTATCGTTTTGGTGTCCTTTGACAAGTTACTGGACCTGATTGTGTAATATTATATAAAGTTATTTTTGTGCGTATTTTTGAAGCACTCTGTTGAAATGAATTGCTTGCGTTGTGTTTTAGGTAAAAGGAGGAGAACTGTTCCAACCCGGGCGACCAGCAGCCTCATTGTCCTCGCGCTTTAAACTGCAGCAGCAACCGGGAGGTCGACAATGAAGCAGTGATATCTGAGAACGGAGCAGCACTGGCCAACTAAGTGTCAGCACATTTCATGGGATTGGGTGAAAACACTGCAGCAGACCTGCTGTCAGCTGGCAGGGTGACAATGTGTTCTTCTGACACCATTTATCTGAAGCAGCTTTAGTGTAGATTATTTAACCTTTATGTATATCAAATTCAAGAAAAATGAGTGAACCCCCCAGATTCTTTGTTGGGCCTGAAGATGCAGAAATCAATCCTGGAAACTATCGACGCTTCTTCCACCATGCTGATGAAGAAGAGGAGGAGGAGGAGGACTCTGTAAGTTGTTTCTTTCATGATAAACCAGTACAGTGCAGAATGTTCATTGATTACTCCTAATACAAACGAATACTGTGATTTTTATTTATTTGTTTGTTTGTTTGTTTTTGGTTTTTGTTTTTTGTTTTTTTGTTTTTCAAGACAGGGTTTCTCTGTGTAGCCCTGGCTGTCCTGGAACTCACTCTGTAGACCAGGCTGGCCTTGAACTCAGAAATCCGCCTGCCTCTGCCTCCCAAGTGCTGGGATTAACGGCGTGTAAGACGACTTTTTAATATGCAAATTTGTTTAAAAAAAGTTTTAAATTGAAAAAGTATAAGTAATATGACTAGACAGGATATTAAAAAGTGTAATAAAGGTAGCTAGCAATAAGATCCTTACTTAGTTTAATGACAGTTTAGAGTTGCTGTAAGATACTAAGGAACTAATTAAGTTTAAGCTGTTCGACGAGAGTATCTCAAAGGCTGCACGCGTGTGTAAGAAACTAATGTGTCAGTGTCGTGTGCTGTTGTGTCATAGGCAGGGAGCACATCTGTTACATTCACTTCCTTGTTCTAGTGCTCACTGTGTTTCTTAGCCCCCATTCTCCTTGCCCTCGGGAAGAGACTATTTTGTTTTGGGAACTGATTTGAAATGCAGACATAAACTATATGTTGATTTTTTTTTCTCTTAAATATCAAATTAAAAACAGAATCCCATTTTAAAAGAAAAGCCTGTCTTGCTTGGTAAGAGTGGTAAGATCGGACTGTGGTGGTGATTAGACAGTTGTTTATGGCTGTGAGAAGAGCAGTACTGTTTATAGAGAAGTCACTGAGGGCTATGTGGAGTCACACTCTTTCAACCTCCTGTCAGGAGACATTTTTCTGTAGCAGTGATGTTCTCACTAAGCAACTGTGGGTGAACCTTGATCACCCTGAGGAAATAAGTCCTCCATGGATATTATTGTCACAAATATTATTGGAGCTGTGAGAAATAACCAGTAGAGTTGACCTGTGAAATCTTTATTAGAAAGGTGATAGTGAGCCCTTTCAAGATTCTTGATGAGGAATAAAATGAACAGGGGCCTTAAGTTGGACGATGGGGGGAGTCAGAGATAGGAGATTCCAGGATGGTTGCTGTTACATTGTCTGATTTATAATCAATTCCAATACTCATTTGAACTCCAGTTTTCATGTTAGAAGAGGCAATGTAGAATTATTTTTCTAAATGTAAAAAGAAAAGAACAATTTAATCCCCCAATTTTTATTGCTACATTTAAGGAGAAGTTTTATGAACCACCTTTGAACATCTTTATGTAGTGTTATATAAAATACATAAAGTCATGGAAGAGAAAAAAAACTAGATGCGGCCTTATGGTTGATAGAACTCTTAAGCTCCGGAATGAAAAGGCCAAGGTGAAGTGCAAAGAATCGAGAATGAATATAACAGAATTTTGTGAGCAAGAGGTCCTCAGTATGTTACTTTTACTATGCTGTGTGTATTCAGGTTTGAACGTTGATTTTGTTACAAGTGCAAAGATTAACGAGATCGTCAAGTAGGAATGTTGGAGGGAGTGTCAGAGTTCATTGGCATTTAGCAGTGAGCCTTTCTCTAAGTTCAAAAAGCTATCTGTGACCAGCTCATGTCCCAGCTCGGTCTGTGAGAAGACTTACTACTGTGCAGCCTTGTAGTTGGAAATGCATTTGATTTTAAACAACAAAATTCTGCATCTGACTCTTACTGGACTTTTTAGTGGAATAGATGAAGGTTTGCTCTCATTTGTATTTTTCTGCCTGAAGATAATTAAGCAAATGCTGGGAGCGGGTGAAGAAGGAATGTTTATTTGTACTTTAAACTTAATTGAAAACAGTAGCAATATGCTGAAGGTGGTTTTTTTTATTAAAATTTGTTTTAATTGTAAAGTATTATAAGTGATAGAATTTTGCTGACTTCAGTAGTAAATATGTCAGTTTTACTGATTCCTGCTCCAAGTCTATTTCTGAAAGGAAATTTAGTGATATTTTAGAAAGCCTATTCGGACAACCTGTCATCTTGTTTTCTTTCTGTTTTAGCCACCAGAAAGGCAGATTGTGGTCGGGATATGTTCCATGGCAAAGAAATCTAAATCCAAACCCATGAAGGAAATTCTGGAACGGATCTCCTTGTTTAAATACATCACAGTAGTAGTTTTTGAAGAGGAAGTTATTTTGAATGAACCCGTGGAAAACTGGCCTTTATGTGATTGTCTTATTTCTTTCCATTCTAAAGGTATTAGAAGGTGGACGGGGTGTTTTATCCTATCTGATTGTAGAAATATTGTCCTGTCTGATTGTAGAAATAATACATACTTGTTGTAGAGTATTGGATAAATGAGAAATGAAGCTAACTCAAAGATAGGGGATGTTAACATTTTGATATATTTCTTTCTAATCTTTTTCTTCTCAATGTGTTTTTTCAAAGTTTAGCGTCATAGTTACATGTAACTTTACATTTAGCTTTTCTTAGATTTTTATCATATTTTCCCACACCATATTTTTCATGGTATGTATTATATAAATGTATAACTTAGTTAACTAATAACCAAGCATTTGGATAACTCCTAGTCTTCACTGTTACAGTAAGGTTGCGATTAGCCTTTTATTATACACCTTTGTTTGCAGATAAATCCTTGAATTATTAGAGATTTTAAGCCCTACATTTCTACCACATAGAAAGGGACCTGATAGTCTTTATAAGTGTGCATAGTTCATTTGTTAAGAACTTTCAATTAAAAATTTAGGGCTTCTTTGCCATTTTAAATTGAACGGCAATAGCAGTTAAGCTTAAGTATCAATGTTACAGTAAAATACAATAATAAAAATTATTGCTGTCTATTTCTGAAAAAATTTTAAATTTATAAATTACTTGTTTTTCCCATTAATAAGTTTGTAAGTTTTAGAATTTGTTTCTGTATTAATCATTAGATCTTTAACCCCCCTCTGCGCCCGCAACAATAGTTCTGTACTGTGCTAAGTTTTTTTTTTCTGTATACTGGTAATGAAGATTGATTTCATTTTTTAGTAAACATAGTCTGATTTTGGCTAGCTGAGGCTTTTTTCTTGAGAAATTTTTAAGTTTTCTGCACATGAAAGTGTTCTTCTCTTCCTGTTAGTTGCATGGTTCTTTCTGTGAAAGCTATTAGCTCCTAAAAGCTCCCTGCCGTGTTTTAGGACATACTCTATATGTTATCTGTTGGCGAGAGTCTACTGTTTTCTCTTTAACCAAAATGAAATCAGGGACTGACTGGCAGGTGCTTCCCATTTGCTCAGTTCTGGTGGGCAGCTTGAAATCATGACATTGAAACCTTTACATGTGCAGAATATTTTATAGAGTCCAGCTGCTGCTTAATGCATTATTAAAAACCCAAGAGAATAGGAATACATTTTAACTGAACATAGCTTTTTGATTAGAATTTTAATACTTAACATTTCTAAAATTTCATGTAGTGCTGCAGAAATGTAATGTCCTCAGGAGGGGTTAATGTTCATAGTTAAGTCATACATTGTCCTGCTGATTGATTTTTATCTTCCATAGAGGAGATATTGATGAGAGAATTGTCACTTAAGAACCATTAAAAGTAGTATTCTTTGGGAGATTATGCCAGATTTTCTAAGTATCTTATATACATTGGGAAGCTCTCAATTCTAGCCGTCTCCTGTTGGTTAGCTGGTTGTCATGCCCTTTGACGACTGAGCTTGACTGTCGAGATAGAGGAGTCAGCTTAGCCTTCTATAGCTAAGCAGAGGCAGGATTTCAGCATGTTGTCTTTAATCTGCGATGGTGCATTGGAGAATGCCAGTGGTAATAATGTAGAGAATAAAAGATAATCTAAGATTTTTACAGTTTTTTGAAATCTATTGTAATCACATCTACATTTGACTCATTTTCATTATTATTAATCATTTTAGTAGTCTAGAAATCTTAGTAGATTAGTCTTTATATCCTAAGGCAACCCAGCAGCAGCACGCTTCTATTCATATCTTTATCTTTTGCACATTTTATTGTATATAAATCCATTTTTGTTTTTGCTTCTATTTTTAAAGGTACTGTCAGCTAGTTCATATTTAGACATGAAAATATCAAATAAAAGAGACTCGTGTATTGAGAAGATTTTTAAAAATAAAGTGATGTGAAACATTATTATAGATTTCTCTTTATATATGAAATAATCTTACCTTTCTATCAGGTATCTTTAAATAGTCAGATACAGGCTAACACGTCATAGTTAGTGACTTGGTGTGCCATATCAATGATAATAACCAAGAAAAGTTATTTTAATAGTATAAGTTAAATAAAAATGTACATACTTATTATTTTATATCTTTTATAGAAGGTGGTTATGTACATACTGAAATTATTTTTTTAGGGGAGGTGACATAATTCAAGTTGATAACTAATAAATTTATAGATGCCAGCTTATCTTAAGATTGTACAGAATATGATAATAATATGTGTTCTTAGGATTTCCACTGGACAAAGCAGTTGCCTATGCAAAACTCAGGAATCCATTTGTAATCAATGACTTGAATATGCAGTATCTCATACAAGATAGGTGAGTGAAGTTGGCTGAACTAAGGGAAACCGAAATCAACGCTTCCTTACTGCTTAGTATATGCTGACATCCTTGCATCCTTAAGAGAATAAATTTATTAAGAAACTTTATCAATGAAGAACCTTGAGAATTGAGGAGTCATTCACTTAGTCACAGGTAGTCCCCTAAGTAGTGGGACAAGGAACTTGCTGACAGTTGTTTAATTTCCGAAGCCTACTAAACTGATTAAAATTGCAGTTTCTTGTCATATGGCTGGTGCTTACATAGAATTCATTCATTGTAACTGGTGATATTTCTGGTGAAGTGTACCATTACAGCACTTTGCTACTGTACATCTTAACCTATTGAGCCTAGGTTCCAGATGAAGTTATGAAAGGGTGTGTGTTTGTCTGATTCATTTAGTTGGTATTTTGTTTTGGTAGCTACATGCAGTTCTATTTTCCATGAGCATTCTACTTTTGTGTTATAACATGACATTACTTATATTACTTATATGGAAATACATGTATACTAATTTCACATGAGAGTAAAATCATTTTTCTCTTAACATTCTAGGAATTTTTTTATGGTATTCAATATTATGGTAAGGGTTTTAGTAGTTAGGCTATATTTTGTCTTTGTGATATTAGTCTTACTTGACTATTTTTCTTCATGCATGTACATTCTTGTTTTAAAGTGTAGTCTTTTCAAAAGACATTTTATATGCATTTTGGTGAATATTTTGTTAGGAGCAGTTTGATATTTGAAATATTTAGAAAAACAAAAAGGGTTAATATTTGAACAGCATGATAGTTAAGAGTGGTAGCTACTTGTATGGGAGTGTAATACATTGAGTAGTGGAGAGCCAAGCACTAAGGATGTTTCTCTGTTCTTTAGAAGAGACGTTTATAGCATTCTGCAAGCTGAAGGCATCCTGCTTCCTCGGTATGCAGTTCTGAACCGTGATCCCAATAACCCGAAAGGTCAGAGAGCTCAGCTCCGTAGCCTGCCTTTTGGTTCTTGACATACTCTTTGTCACATCCCTACAATAACTAGAAAGAGTTTAAGAATTCCTGATAGTCTATTTAATAGTTTTTCTTAATGAATTAAACAGTTGTGGGCCTGTCGTAGTGGCATGCCTGTAATGCCAGTACTCAGAAGGTTAAGGCAGATGGATAGGGAATTCAATGTCAGAGTCAGGATGTATTTAGTTCTGGGCCAGGCTAGCTTCACACTGTGAGGCCCTGTGTCAGAAAACAAAGCAAAACAAGACACTGAGCTGACTGGCTAAGTAGTATAGGAGCTATCTTCCTGGGTCTTATACGTATAATTGTATGCGTATGATCTGAGGGCTGACCATTTGGTACTGGATAATCGTTTAGGAAGCTTATCCCCGGGGAAGGCCAATTCTTACTCTCTCTGTAGTTGTAGGTAGCCTCTTGTCCTTTGTCTCAGGCTGTGTTTCTTCCTTGAGGCCCTGAGGAGGGCAGGGCATTGCACATACTATTCAGGCTATTCCTCTGCTCCTCTGCTGCCTCAGCTCTGATTAATGTAGTCTGCTAAGGCAATTTTACTAGAAGGTTGAAAAGTAAGTTTTACTTTTGCTCTTGTAATAATATTACCTAGGTGATAAATCAGTATCTGACTGGTGATTATGCTTTGTGTTTAGAATGCAACCTGATTGAAGGAGAAGATCATGTAGAAGTGAATGGGGAAGTTTTCCAAAAGCCATTTGTGGAAAAGCCAGTCAGTGCAGAAGACCACAATGTTTACATTTATTATCCAACATCCGCCGGGGGTGGAAGTCAGAGACTTTTCAGGAAGGTGAGCCTTTGAAATCTTCCTGCGAGTAGTCTTCATTCTTCTATACATTCTATTAAAGCGTGTTAAAGGTCATCATCGGGCTCTTTCTTAATAAACTAAGGTGAGATACTCAACTGTCATTGTCTAGAGGAAATTGATGAAACTGTGGTAATGCCACCAAAAAGTGTACTTCTCTGTTTCTGTGATAAAACACCACAGCTAGAGCTACTTCTAGGAGAAAGGAGGGATGAGGGAAAGAAGGAAGGAAGGAAGGGAGGAAGGAAGACTTTCTTTGAACTACGGTTCAAGCAAACTTAGGGACCCAGATTGGTAAGAGCCCATTGTGGCAGAAGAGGCCTAGCGCAAGCTACAGGCATGGTTGTGGGGACAGGAACATAGCTGAGAGGTCATATCTCTAACAACAAGCATGAAGTAGAGCTCTGACTGGAATGGCCTGCCTGAGGCTTCAGTCTCTCAAAGCCCACCCCAGGGAGACACTTCCTCCAGCCAGCCTGCACACATCTACAGAGCATCGACACCAATGGGCAGCAAGTGTTCAATACCTGAGTCTGTGGGAGACATTTCCCACACTACCACCACAGAAAGTGTAGTTACATAAAATTCTTGCCCTCAGAATACAAAGGTGCTGGATGTGCCTTCAGTCTCCCACTTTCGTTTCTATCAGACTAGAAATGGACTTAAAGATATGCTCCCCTTTAGAGAAATTATATGGAAAAATTGCCAGTTTACATAAAAGTAATATTGGTAATTTTTACTTATGTAAGTCTAAATTGTTCCCACAATAAAATTAATGCAAATCAGATCTGAAATATAATGATATTATATTACTTTTTGGAATGACAAGGATTTTTTTTTTAATTGGGTAGTTGGGAAATAAGCCTAATCCAACATGTATTAGCAGGATTGCAGCCTCTTAGTAATGTATCAAGACTCGAGGCGCGCTCATAAATAGTCATGGTTCTGTATGTTCAGGATAAGCAAAAAGCTAGAAAGATGGCTCAGTGGTTAGGAAGAGGACCCAGTAGGTTTTATCTCAAAGGAAGAAAAGGGAAGAAAAAGCTGAGAATACAGTTAATAAATAACTTGATGACCATCATGGCTTAGTTGTATGGTGTACTGCAAGCAGAATATGACTGTCTTCACTTGTGTGTATCTGACTGTTGCTGTCCTGCAGCATAAGAGAGCGTGATGCTCAGACAGGAGCTCACACGCATTTGTAACTCCAGTCTAGGGGATTTGGTGCCCTCGTCTGGTCTTCACGGGCACTGTGTATATGTGGTGCATTTACATACACGCAGGTAAAACACCAATACATGTAAAATAGAAATATATCTTAAAACAGAATATAAATGCCCTGTAAATATCCACTATAGTGGCAAATATTAGAGAGTAAAAATACCAAGTATAGATAAGACTAAGAAATTTAAGCCAGCTTATATATTTGTTTGTGAGACTTGGATAACATAGTTTCTAGAAGATTTGGCAGTATCTGTCTAAGTACAGATATGAATAAACATGAACCTCCTAGCAGTTTCTTAGAAACATAACTACAAATGTGGCCTGTTTCCGTCTTAAGAGTGTTTAAAGTGGTAGTGTTGAATTATGCCAGAAACTTGGCAAACAGCCTAGACATAACTATAAAATGAAGTGTTGTTTATATAGTGGAAGCTCTGGAGCAGAAATAAACAGACTCAAGTGTTTTTATTTGTGTGTGTGTGTGTGTGTGTGTATGTGTTACATATATATGAGAGAGGCCAGAGGAGGGCATCAGATCCCGTGGAACTGGAGTTACATATATGTATTTGTTAGCTGCCTGATATGGGTGCTGGGGAGCTTGTATCCTCTGGAATAGCAGCCAGTACTCTTAAGCACTAAGAATTCTCTTCAGTCCCATAACACACTTGATTTTTTTCATTATATTTTATGCTTGTATGTAGTTGTTATGTTTAAGTAACAACTATAGCAGAGAATATATATTGCCAAGTAAAGGTTACATTTTAGATGTATTATAAAAATGAGAGCGCCCCTGATTGTATGTTAATGGCTGTATCTTCTCTCTAGATTGGCAGTAGAAGTAGTGTGTATTCCCCAGAAAGCAACGTGCGAAAAACGGGGTCATATATATATGAAGAGTTTATGCCTACAGATGGTACTGATGTTAAGGTAGGATGTGTTTAGGATTATGGCATGGTGGAATGAAGTACAGATTCTCCTTGATTAATACTGAGTCATGTCTTGATAAACTCTGTGTTAACTTCAAAACTCGGTATGGTAGTGTATCCTACAATCTCAGCACTCAGGTGTGAGGCAGGAGGATCTTAAGTTTGAGGCAAGCCTTTTCTACGTACCCAGTTTTATTTAAAAAAGGGGGGGGGGAGAAAAGTTACTCTTAGTTGAGAGTACACTGAATAAATATAATCTCATGACCATCATAGCTTCGATGTGTGGTGCCCTGCATGCAGAACATGGGTACCGCTCACTGGTAATTACCTGACTGGCAAAAGCTACATCTAACTACTGCTGTCCAGCTTTTGAGAGAGAATGATACCGTATCCTCACTGAACCAGAAGTGGAAATCTGAAGGATAATTTCAACTGGAAGTAAATCATTGTGGCATCATCTTCGTCAGATCAAAAACTCATACGTTTAACTATCATAAGACCATATAAATCATAGAGACCATGTAGTTTTAGTTTATATTTTGAAGTCACCATTTATTTTAGAGAAAGGTAACTATTTAGCCTTTTTCAGTGTTGTTATTATTGGTACTAGGGATAGAATATAGGCCCTTTTGTGAGGTAGGCAAGCAATCCCTAAGTTCTAAGAAGTCCAGCTTCTTGTTCTTTCTGTTTTGTATGGTGAATATCACTGACAATTGGAAGTTCAAGAACTCCTTTTAAAGAACAGTGTTCTTAAAGGCTTAAAAGTAAAACACCCAGTATTACAAAGATGACAGATTTTAGTGAATGTTACAAAAATGTTTAGGTCAAGTTTTAAATACATGGGATACTCTAAAGGCTACTGATTAGGACAGCATCAGATTGACGATCCTAGTGGCTACCAGTGATGAATGTCAGTGATATGTGGCTCTGGTCATGGTAACGTGATATAAATATGCCAGTGCACCTGGTAACTGATGAAGCCGACCTCTTCCCAGCCAGCCTTTCTTTATGTTATGAGGCTGCTCTTCTTAAACTTATAAATCTCATCTTGAACTTGCCCTTTAAAAATCGTTGGTAGATTCTCATTGGCCACAGGATAATGTCCATGTTCATAACACTGCCACATCAGATATTTCTTCCAACACATGCCATTCCAATCACTACAGGACGTACTGTACTGTTGGATTCCTTTCTCTTCCCAGAATGCCTTGTGTTGCTTCATTTCTCTGTCCTATTTATCACCTCTGTAAAAATGCCTTTCCTTGTTCTCTCACAAGATGAATTCCACACCCTTTAAAAAATCATGTAGCCATTTCTTCTATGTGTGTTTAAGAATTGTATCTTTACATTTTAGTACATGATGCTCAGTTTTGTATTTTAGTACAGAGAATAAAGTCATTATGCTGTGTAAGTAATTATGTATAACCTTTTCTTAATCCTGGCATGTAAAATACAAAGGTATGCCTATTAATAGTCTGGCATCTGAACTATTTTAAATAGATATTTTCCTTTGAATTTATTATTTTCTGGTTATATATTTAACTGGCAATATGAATTATATGTATTTTAATTTTACGAAAGGTTTATACCGTGGGTCCAGACTATGCTCATGCTGAAGCCCGAAAATCTCCAGCTCTCGATGGCAAGGTCGAACGAGACAGCGAAGGGAAGGAAGTAAGATACCCTGTTATTCTCAATGCACGGGAGAAGCTGATTGCATGGAAAGTCTGCCTTGCTTTTAAGGTAAGATGCTGTGCAAGTCATGCAGACCCTTGTATCCTAAGCTTTCCTTTGGGTGCTAGGCATTATTGGACTTATAATTAGAGGAGTAAGCTGAGGAGGCGGTCAGTATACATGAGCTCATATGTGTGTGTATGTGGACGTTCCTGTGGGCTAACGTCACTTCCCTCTCTTCCAGCATGTTCTTTCTGTATTCTAGAAAAGTAATACATCTTATTCATTTATTCAAAACTTAAGGTTAAAGAATAATACCAGCAACTTGTATACTTAGTGCTAGTGCCTAACATACTCTTTTTTTTTAAATTGGTGATAAATAGTTTTTACTTTCATGAAAAAAGTTAGAAATATTATTTGAATAAATGTTCTTCATTGTTTTGTCCTTTGACCTAATATACAGTAAAACTTGTTCTTGTGAACAATATATATGTTTTAAAGAAACCTCTTTGCTTCTTTTGTTTGACTGTCCTCTCTTGTATGCTACTAATTTATCTAATTACTAGTATAGAGTAAATATTCAAGTGGAAGTAAAGCAACCTGCATTCAATGAAGGATGCATTTTATTTTTTTAGAAAAGGCCTATCCTAGATGCATAACAGAAGCTAAGTATATTACTGGTTATTAATAAAAGAACTACTTCTGTGTAGTAATTTTGTGTGAAGAATGATGATCTGTAGATAAGTTGTAATGATTCTTATAAACTGGTTTATTATACTTGGATTCCAAAGACTAATACTATTCATGATGAGGGAATAATCACATGGAATTCATAATGTGTGTTCAGAGTACTCAAGGTTATGGTTATTTATAGCCTTCATTTCTTTTTGTGATGCAAACATTTATATATAATGTTCTTAAGAAATTGGAATAGAGAATCATAGTAATTCCAATGATACCTTAAAATTTCTACCTTGTTTTAAATAGCAAACAGTTTGTGGCTTTGATTTGTTACGCGCCAATGGACAGTCCTATGTATGCGATGTCAATGGCTTCAGTTTTGTGAAAAATTCCATGAAGTACTATGATGACTGTGCAAAAATTCTTGGGTAAGCATTTACCACCATACTTCTCCTGTGTGACTTTGTGCACAAGCTAGCCATGGGAGCTTTCTGATCACTCGAGGGTAATAGTCCATATTGATAAGATACCCATAAATTATGCCAGATTCTGAGTCGTGCTTTAGGTTATGAGGACAGCTTAATTAATAACATATTCCTAACCATCTCATATCATGGATTTTGCTGTAACAGGATTATTAGATACAACATTCCTCCATTTTTTTTCTATGTAATTGTATTTGAAGTGTTAACCTACTTAACATTATAAAATAAACGTTCATAAAATAAGATACTTGAGTCATAGAGTAAACTTTGAAATTTCGGATAGTTTTCCTTGACTTCATTCTGTATGTTCATTATTTGCTATTCTAATAAAATAATCAAACAAGTAGAAAAGAAAATATGTGTAGAAATACCATTTTTAGGTATCATTTGATTTAGAAGATTAATAAAGCAAGGAGTATCTCTAAGACTTTCTAAGCAGACATGAGAAAAGCACTAGAGTCAGCTTTTGTACTGCACTTCAAAGGCACGAGCTTTTCAATAAAGAGAAATTGAAGGCACGGGTGTCTTGCTTACTTTAGCAGAAATACATGCTAATATACCAGAAAAATTATATGTATGAGAGAGAATTAGAAGAGGAAAGAAAAGAGAAATATTGAAGAGAGGGGAGGAAAAGAGGGGGGGGTGGGTTTGTGTGCACTGTGTAGAGATTGCTGTATCTATGAGGGTTCACATGTGTGCAGGATCTTGTGGTGATGACAGCCCAACCTAATGCGTCATTCTTAGTTACAATCCACTTGTTCTTGAGATAGGATCTCCTGGCCTCTCTCTGGCCTGTAACTCCCTCTGCCTTCCCAACACTGGGATTCCAAAAATAAACACTACCACGCATGGCTTTTTTTTTTTTTTTTTTTTTTTTTAAAATTAGCATTGTATGGTTCAAGCTCAGGATCTCATATTTGTAAGGTAAGCACTTTACCAACTAAGAAATCTCTCAGCCCTCAAATCAATTATTTAAGCATCTTTCACTGTTCCTCCTATTAATAAAATATAATGATGACTTGGTAGAAGTTATCATATTTAGAAAAAGTTTGTCAGAGATTGAGGTCTGTGAAGGCATACGGTGTGCACAAGGCTCTGGTTTTCATGCTCAGTACCTCACAGACACAAAGAAAAATAGCATAATAGGTATTTGACAGACAATTAATGAACGATAAAAAAATCTAACTGGAAACGTAATTAAAGCAACATGTTTTATTTTCAAGCTGTATAAATTAATAACAAATATATGGCATTTTGTTAATGTGTTCAATTTAGAGATATCTAGGTTTTCATGTTCAGGACTTGATCATAGCATAATCATAACATAATCAGGGTAATATAACCATTTGTTAGTTTGACTTAAATTCTTATGTTTCTTTATCATGGCATAATTAAATACCCACATCTATCTTTGGATTAACTAATTTTTAATAATTCTTTTGGTCTTAAAGCAATATCGTAATGCGGGAGCTTGCACCACAGTTTCATATTCCCTGGTCAATACCATTAGAAGCTGAAGATATTCCAATTGTACCAACTACCTCTGGAACTATGTAAGTTTCAGTTATTCAGTTTTCATTCAGAAATTTCTTACACTTTCCACATTAGTTTCTCTTATTATAGTAAACAATTATTTCTGAATGACTATTAGTTACTATATGTATCTTCATATGATTCAGTTTGAAGATGGGGGAATGGATATGTTTTTACAAGGGTATACTAAAGCTCAGACTATTCCATTACGATCTTGAGCCACGCTTGAGCAAGTATAGAACCATGTAGCGAAGCCTGACCATGTGTGGATGCCTCTGGGAGCATTATGTGGGTTGTAGCATCATGCAGCTTTGTCTGCGTCTAGGTCTATCTTAGGTAAGTAAATCGGAACACTATTGCCAGAGGGTTTGATAGCATTCTGCTAGGGAAAATCACTCACTTTAATGTCACGTGATTTAACTGAATGCTATATAGTCACTTTACAGAAATACATTACCAGGTTTCAATATTTTGATAAGTCCTAATTGGGGGAAAGTGTACTAGATAGATAGATAGATAGATAGATAGATAGATAGATAGATAGATAGATAGATAGGACTTAAGTATATTTTTGAAACAACATTTTCAAATTAATTCAACATAGACATTTTTGATCTGTTAATGTCTTTCAGGAATGTGTTTAAGTGGTTTGCAATTTGAAAATTGAAATGATAGCTCTTCATTGTAGCATACTGCTAAACATGTTTCTAAGTTGAGTTATAATAATGTTTTTCTTGGAGAACAAGATATAAACATACAGCTATGGCAGCCATCATGTAACAGTTGATTTTTGCTTCGATTAATGACATCTCTGTTGATAATTCATCAGGGCAGATGTTCAATGAATATTGAAGCCCAGATTAAGAGTCCATGCACTTTATCCCAGGTTAAGGTCATCACCTCTGAAAGAGAAGGAATACTATATAAAATGACTGTCGCGCCTGTCTGGCTTCTTCTGTTGTAAGATTTGGTCTTCCAAAATTAAGTCAAAAGAAACCTTTGATGTTAGGGAATTGACACCAGAGGGGTTTATTATTATTATTATTATTATTATTATTTTGTCACTTTAGGATGGAACTTCGATGTGTCATAGCCGTGATACGACACGGGGATCGCACACCGAAACAGAAAATGAAGATGGAAGTGAGGCATCAGAAGTGAGTCTGAGGCAAGCGCTCGGCTCGGGTGCGGCCTTCGCTTTTCTGAGGGATGGATGGATCACAATAGTTTTACTTACTATTCTTTTGATCGTGAAAATATTTAAACCACTGAATGTGCTCAAACTCATTAAAATATTGGGTGTGTTAGCATCTAAAATTTATTGTGGGTGTATCTGTAACTGTCAGTCTACCTGCCCTTCATTCATCATCATAAATATATTCTACTTATTCTTTGTTTTTTTTTTTTTTTTTTTTTTTTTGTTTGTTTGTTTGTTTGTTTGTTTGTTTTTTTAACATTGTACTGTGAGAAACATCTCAGCATTCCAGAAGCAAATGTGTAGAAAGGTCCCATTATTTCTGTTCAGTGTTTGATATGGAAACCCGAGCCATTAAATATGTATTGACATCCGATGCACTGACAACAGAAGCTGTTTTGATTTTAATGGGGTGCAGCTTGCCTTGTGCACACATTTTGCAAGTACTATAGTAGGTAGTGGTTTGGTGTGGTTTAGGCCTGCATTGAGTGTTGCCAAGAAAGAGGAGCAGATGCTAAGTGCAGTGAGTACCACAAAACACATGTACTTGTGTTTCAGAGAGGGGAGCAGGAAGATCACTTGAGCCAAGGAGATAGATGCCGACCGGGAAATATGTAACAAGATTTTTTGCCAGGGAGACAAGGTGGAGGAAGCATAAGGTTGAGTTAAAAGAAGAAACACCGACCTTATATTCAAAGACTTTATTCTTATTGTTATATCTCTTATTTTAATTGGTTGACTATTTGGTGAGGGCTTTTGTTTGCTGTTTTTGTTTTTTAATAAAGTCCTACTGTATTGCCCAGGCTGACCTTGAACTCATGATCCTCCTGGGTCAGCTTTCTGAATGCTATGGTTATAGATGTGCACAACATGCCCAGCTTCCTATCAGTGCTATTAGTTATTGCAAATGACTAACTGTCTTCTATCCTTTTATAAGGTTTTTTGATCTTTTTGAAAAGTGTGATGGATATAAATCAGGGAAGTTAAAGCTCAAGAAGCCAAAACAATTACAGGCAAGTTTTTGTTTTGGTTGTTGGGTTTTTTGTTTGTTTGCTTGTTTGTTTTAATGTATGTTATATTTAATTTTTTTATGGTGAAACTATATAATATAAAAATTTAAACTCTTTATTAACATGCATAGGAAGTCCTGGATATTGCACGGCAGCTTCTCATGGAGCTGGGGCAAAATAATGACTCTGAAATTGAAGAAAACAAGTCAAAACTTGAACAACTGAAGACTGTGTTAGAGATGTGAGTAACTCTTTGGCCCTCTTCCTTAGAATACAGTTCTTCTGTTTGGATTACGTGACAAAATATTTTATTATACTGAATTACTGTTTTAGTTTCCACTGTTAATTTCAATGAGGAGAAAGAAAGCAGCCCTGTACTTAGACCTTCTTGAATACTTAGAATAAAGGTCACATAGCAAACTGAATCTGAGATTCAGACCTGTTTAGCTAAACAATTTTAAACTGTCCATTCAAAAGTTAATACCCATCAGTATTTCTGTTGTGAGCTTTACATGGGTAACCACTTCTGTTCTTATGTCCTGTAATGATACTTAAATTGTACTTTGTTTTAAAACATTTTTCTTTTATGTTTAAGGATTTTCTATATGCATACAATAAAATGTTATCATAGCTGCTTCTTTTTTCCCCCCTCCAAACACCCCCCTCCTCCACCGACACATCCTCCTCCTAACTGTGTGATTCTTGTCAAGGCCAACTAGTGCCGACTATGTGTGTATGCGTGGATTTGCGGCATTTACAGAAGACTGAGGGACCTATCCATGATCATATTCTGCAGGAAAAATGATTCTCTGTTCCCAGAGCTGTCATCTAGCAATAGCCTCAGTAATGGTGGGGCTTGCAGAGCACCCTCCCTGCCCCCGCCCCCAAACACACAGAATTTTCTCTGGCTTTATCTTGTGCCGGCAGCCATGGCTTTTTTGAGTTCATGAATGCAATAACCAAGCTCTGCTCACGACAGCTTTTCCCAGCACTCCTCCCACAGGCCAGCTCGCATATGTAGTTGTGCCTGTCTGTGCAGTGTGTCCAGAATTATCTCACTTTTATCAAACAGTTCCTATAAATGGTCAGCTGTTATTATTGATTTATGCTTGCTAGGTTATTTTTGAAGGATCCACCAAGGCAGTAGAAGAGAACTAGTTTTTATCTGTATATCTTAGTTTTTTTTTTTTAGGAATTCAGTCAATGCTTCATAAATGTCTTACGCTCTAATTGGCATTTTATTTTTCAGGTATGGTCATTTTTCGGGAATAAACCGTAAGGTGCAGTTGACCTATCTTCCTCATGGTTGTCCGAAAACGTCCAGTGAGGAGGAAGGTATATCATTTTTAATCCCTATTGCAATTATGTGTATGTAATAACTTATACTATAGTGGTAACTTGGACCGTTTTCTGCTCAGTACCTTTTGGGATGGATGTCCTGCTTAAACAACTAGAGTCAGTATTTGACTAACTATGCCTCTATCCCTTTAATAAAGATACTTTTGTTTTGTTTTTGAGGTTATGATTTAGTTAATATTTCTTCCTTTCCTTTCCTTCCTCCAAATCTTCCAAAATACCCCTTCCTTCCCGCTCTGCTTCAAATTCATGGCCTCTTTTTTCTCTAAATACAAACAGTATTACTTACATGTGTGTTTTCAGGGCTGACCATTTGGCACTGGACAACCAATTGGTGTGCTCTTCCCTGGAGATCCAGGACCCCGTCTCCCACTCCCAGCTCCGCTCAGTTGTCTGTCTGTTTTGTACAGGGTCAAGGCCTCCTGAGCTTTTTCATGTCCAGCTTGCTATATTCCTTTATGTCATCATTGCTCAGCTTAGATTTGGACAGCCATGCTAGTGAGACTTTGCAGATGTAGCTTCTGCAGTTACTAGGAGACAGAGGTTCCCAGCTGACTCCGGAGCCTCTGGTTCTTACAATCCCCTTGCTTCCTCTTCTACAGTGTTTTCTTAGGCGTGGGAGTGTTTTGTAGACATATTTTGGGGAATGGGCTCCACAACTTTGTGTTTTGATGGGTTGTGGATTTCTGTAGTGGCTTCCGTCTTCTACAAAGAAGAGATGACTTGATTGAGGGTGAGAACTACACGTATCTGTGGCTATAATAAGGACATGTGTTTATAGATCATTGTTAGGGATTATGCTGGTTTACTGAATTAGTGGTTGTAGATTCTCCTCCATTAACTATGACTTTACTAGCACAGAATAGTTAGCTCTAGTTCTAGTTCTAAGCATGTTACCCCTCAAGTTGAGCAGGCCTTAGGTACAATTAGAAAAGAACACACATGGCATGCACTCACTGATAATTAGATATTAGCCCAAAAGCTCGCAATATCCAAGATACAACTCACAGACCACATGAAGCTCATGAAGAAGGAAGACCAACGTGTGGGTGCTTTGGCCTTTCTTAGAAGGGGTAACAAAATACTCATGGGAGCAAATATGGAGACAAAGCATGGGACAGAAACTGGAGAAGGGGTCATCTGGAGACTGCTCCACCTGGGTATCCATCCCATGTGCAGTCACCAAATGTATGTAGATGTCAGGAAGTGCATGCTGACAGGAACCTATATAGCTGACTCCTTAGAGGTCTGCCAGAGCCTGACATATTCAGAGGTGGATGCTCACAGCTAATCATTGAGCTGATCATGGGGTTCCCAATGGAAGAGTTAGAGAGAAGACTGAAGGAGCTGAAAGGGTTTGTGGCCCCATAGGGAGAGCAACAATACCAATCAACCAGAGCTCCCAGTGTCTATAAACTACCAGCCTGGGAGCACATAGGGAGGGACCCATGGCTCCACCTGTAGGGGAGGATGGCCTTGTTGGGCATAGGTGGGAAAGGAGGTCCTTGATCCCATGAAGGCTGAACACCGAGGTGGGGGGGGGGGGGAATTTGAGGGTGGGGTGGTGGGAGTGTGGGCATGGAGGCACATCCTAATAGAAGCAGGAGGAGGGGATAGGGGGTTCCTGGGTGTGGGCGGAATGGGGAAAGGGGGTCACATCTGAGATATAAATAAAATATCCAATAAAAAATAAATATTAAAAAAAAAAAGCAGAAAACATTGAAGAGAAAAAAAAGGAAGCTGTTGATTTCTGCCAAGGTATGCATGCCACTACCACAGTCTTAGGGTCATTGTGACCATTACTGCACTCTTAGGGTCATTGTGACCGTGACTGCACACTTAGGGTCATTGTGACTGTGGCTGCACCCTTAGTGTCATTGTGACTGTGGCTGCACCCTTAGGGTCATTGTGACAGTGGCTGCACCCTTAGGGTCATTGTGACTGTGGCTGCACCCTTAGGGTCCTTGTGACTGTGGCTGCACCCTTAGGGTCATTGTGACAGTGGCTGCACCCTTAGGGTCATTGTGACTGTGGCTGCATCTTTAGGGTCATTGTGACTGTGGCTGCACCCTTAGTGTCATTGTGACTGTGGCTGCACCCATAGGGTCATTGTGACTGTGGCTGCACCCTTAGGGTCATTGTGACTGTGGCTGCACCCATAGGGTCATTGTGACTGTGGCTGCACCCTTAGGGTCATTGTGACCGTGGCTGCACCCTTAGGGTCATTGCCACTTACTGGTGTGGTTCATAGGTTTCATACCTGGTTGAACTGTTGGTTGCCTCACTCTTTGGGAAGCTTGCACGGCTTTCTGTATCATGAAAGCTACTTTTTAAGGATGGCTCTTTCAGATCAGTTCCAGCCTAGTAGTCTCTAGGCTCTGCATCTGAAGTTCATGCAGGACCCTCCTCTGGGGCAGTAACCAAAGACAACAGCAATATAGACTGTATGTTTTGGGAATCTGTCAGACAGCCTTGGCCAACTGATCAAAAGCAGGCTTCTCCTGTCTAATATTGAGGCTTTTGTTGGGTGGTCTTTGGTTCTTGGAGGGAGCGTCATCAGCCCAGATGAGAAGTTCCCTAAAGCTGTATATGGTTTTTTATACA
The DNA here is from genome assembly GCF_011762505.2 of Arvicanthis niloticus. Lineage (NCBI taxonomy): Eukaryota > Metazoa > Chordata > Mammalia > Rodentia > Muridae > Arvicanthis > Arvicanthis niloticus. The sequence continues at coordinate 7,601,945 of NC_047674.1, read as the reverse complement.
TGGAGTATATACATGATAGGCTTTGGGGGTATGTGTAAATAATTAATGGGATGACTGGCTTTTTCAGATACCCTTTTGTTATTTTGCCCACCTCCCTCAATAAGAGCCGGAGTCCCACAAGTAATCTGGGGAAAAAAAGGGTTGGTGGGGGTTTTTTGTTTTTGTTTTTTTTTCAAATTTAAGTTAAAAGTGAATTTTGTTATTTTTTTAAGCTCCTCAGGACTTTTTTTTCCAGGGTTATTTCTGAAAGCCTTTTACCTATAATTCAGTAGATCTTCTTTTGTCCGTTTTTGGTAGGAGATGACAGCACATACAGGAAAAAAACTCAAAATTTATGAAAAAAAAAAAACCATTTGAAAGTACACATAGCCAGTGTGTTTCTAAAGTATCTTGATATTTTGTTCTAAAATTGAAATTTAAGTTCAGTATTTACCTACATATGGTTGGTCTCCTAATACCTAAAATCCAGAAAGAAAACCCAGAAGGATTGTAGCAGCTCTTACATGCATAGTATTAATAACACAGGATAAGTATCCTTTATCCATAAACCTCTGGACTCTATTTCTAAAACTTTGTATTTTTAGTATAGAACATTTGTGTTTGAGCCTGTATGTGTGCATGCATGTGTGTGTTAGAGGTAGGACTCATATGTACCTTACATGTGTCTTGAAGATAGCTGTACCATATTTGAAATGATTTTGTACATGGGAAAAGTTTCCTTGTGAGGAATTTGAATTTGCTGCATCATCATCATGTTAGTTTTACAGACTTGCCAGAGCTGTGACTTTCAGATTGTGATTTTCAGTTTGGCTTAAGTATGTTCTACCCCTACTGGTTTCTCTAGCCTGTCAGACTGGCAGAATGCTGTCTTCTGGGTTTCCTTTTTAAACTGGTAATCAAGAGTGAGCATATACAGTACACAGCTTATCAGTCTTCTGGAAAACATATAAATAGACACACCTTTGAAAAGTAGTTCGCAATGCATATTGAAAACTTCGGCACCTCTTGTGCTCTGACCCTAATTCTGCTCTCAGGAGTCTTTCCCCTAAGGTAAGCAGGAGATTGGAGCAAGACTGAGCTATCATGCTACCTCATTATACCAGCCTGTGTTGAAGCTTTGACTACGTTAAATATAAATACAAGTTTGAATGTTTTACTTTATGTGTTTAACATTTCCAATCATCTCTCCATGATCAAGAACAATAAAGGTTTATTTCTTATATCAGTGCTTATGATCAAAAATGTTCTGGGAAGAGATGTAATAATAAAAATCAGGGTTCAGGCTAAAGAGCTAATCTTGAGGTTAAAGGTCAATGCTGAGACCTGTTTAGACGCTGGTTTAAATGTTATTATACAGGATAACATTTGTTTTATCACTCACATCTGTCTTAGATAACCGAAGAGAGGAGCCGTCCTTACTTTTGGTTCTAAAATGGGGAGGAGAACTGACCCCTGCGGGCAGGGTTCAGGCTGAAGAGCTGGGGAGAGCTTTTAGGTGTATGTACCCTGGAGGTCAAGGTAAGCACTATCATTTGACTATGTCTGTACACTTTACCTTGTAATTGTCTCAAGCAATTGTAGAAGTACCACAAAACAGAAACATAGCTTAAGTGATGTGAGGATTTGTTTTCAGGAGATTATGCAGGGTTTCCTGGTTGTGGTTTGCTCCGACTGCACAGCACCTACAGACATGACCTCAAAATATATGCCTCCGATGAAGGGCGGGTCCAGATGACTGCAGCTGCGTTCGCAAAGGTACAAGCCACTTTATAATAGCTCCAAATCCCAAATCAAGCCATTGCTGACAAAGATAAAAGTACAGTATCAGTGAAGCTGGCCTATGAAGAGTAGCTTATGCATGATGACATTTAGCATCTTGTGAAATTACTGTGATGGCCTGTGATTCTGTATATGTGTAAAACATCGACTCTTTGTTTGTACTTAGGGTCTCTTGGCTCTAGAAGGGGAGCTTACCCCCATTCTTGTTCAGATGGTGAAAAGTGCAAATATGAACGGCCTTTTGGATAGTGACAGTGACTCTTTGAGTAGCTGTCAGCAGCGTGTGAAAGCGAGGCTTCATGAAATACTTCAGAAAGACAGAGATTTTACGGCGGAAGACTATGAGAAGGTAGGTCTCACCCCTTCTTCCCTCAGCTTGAGCTTGGCTAGTTCAGCTGGACTCTTGGTATTCCCATGTGTACATGGGTCATTAATAATCTCCACTATGTAGTAGTCTGAAGTGCTGGCATACTTTCTGTGTAAAGAATCACATAATAAATGATGCTTTGTCATCCTGTTGAGGGTACTTTTCCTGTTGCTGTGATAAAATGCCCCAACAAAAATAAAGAAGAAAGGGTTTAATTTGGTTCCAGCCCCTTGTGTCACAGATGACACAGCAGTAGGAGCTTGAGGCAGCTGGGCACATTTACTGTCACAGTCAAGAAGCAGACAAGAATGAATGTTTGTTTATCCGAAACTTCTCTCTCCTTTATATAGCCCCGGAAAGGTGATGCCCGCTTCTACAGTGGGTCGTCTTACCTGAGGTAACTCAGCTAAGATAGCCTACAGACATGCTCAGAGACATGAGGAATTAGAGGTCTTATCAAGATGACAGTGACCGTGGTCTCTGTTGCTCTGTTTTCTCTCGGTCTCTCTGTCTCTCGTGTGTGTGTGTGTGTGTGTGTGTGTGTGTGTGTGTGTGTGTGCGTGCACATCTGTTTTTAGTGTTGTTTTTTGAGTTTTGATTGTTTGGTACCCTTTGAAAAATATTAAAACCATTCATGCCTTGTAGGCTTACGTCACCAACTCTACTTGGCCTGCAGAATTTACTTTTCTGCACCATATTTTATTTTGTGAAGATCCTGTAGTTTACGATGCATTCAACAGGTTGCAATGTAAGGCTGCTAAAATTATTGCTGGCATGAACATTCTGTTTCTCTTAGATGTATTCGAAGAGTGGAGGTGTAAACCATGGTGTGCTCATTCTGTATTACTGGGTAAAGTCCACCAGTTTTCCAAAGTGTGGGCTAGTTAAGACTCAGAGTCTGAAAGCTGCTATAGCTTCGTACACTCCTCACTCGGGCGAGTCTCGGGTTTCCTGATGCTTGTTTTGGAACATAAACTACAACATACCTTTTCATTTCTTTCAAGTTTACTGCTCAGATGTTCTTTGTTATGAGTTCTTATATATCTTGTCCTTTTTTTTTCTCAGTGACAAAAGTTCTTTTTGTGTTATTTATGTTATTGTTATTAATAAAATCTTATCAATCTTGATACAAAAATTGATTTTTTGGTAGGCTGTGAGAGTACTATGTGAAAATCTAGTTTCACCTTTACTTAGCACTATCTGAAGAGGATCTCTGCCTCCTTTCCTGCAACACTGTTTGTCAACTATACATTATGTTTCTTCCCCTGCATTGTTTGTTGATCATTGTGTAGTAATAAAGTATAAAACCTTATGCCTTCTACACAAACCCCTCTTTTTTTGGCATGTCTCAAATTTCCATGTAAGCTTTACAATAAGCTTATTAAAATATTATTGTGGTTTTTATTTAGCTTGCGTGACATCCGATTTATATATCTTGGACAAGTTCACAACATGTAAACATTCGATAGCACATTTATTTAGATCCCTTAAGATTTTAAATAGTATTTTCAATGATAATCAATTTACTGTGTAGTATTTCCTATTCTTGTTAGACTTTACCTTAGGTAAATGGTATTTTTAATGCAGTAGGCTTTGGCACTACTTGAAAATGTTTGTTCCTGCCAGGCAGTGGTGGCGCACACCTTTAATCCCAGCACTTGGGAGGCAGAGGCAGGCGGATTTCTGAGTTCGAGGCCAGCCTGGTCTACAGAGTGAGTCCTAGGGCTGTGACAGCCAGGGCTACACAGAGAAACCTGTCTCAAAAAATCAAAAAAAAAAAAAAAAAGAAAGAAAAGAAAATGTTTGGTCTTCTTTGTTTTGATGTAGAAGTATAGTTTTTAATATTAATATACCATTAATCTGAGCTATTTCTCAGTTTTTATAGTTGGTTTTTCTTGATTTACTTTAATACTTAAAATTCTATAAGCAGTATTAGACAGAAAGAATTCTTTTTTTTTTTTAAAGATTTATTTATTTTATGTATATGAGTATATGTTGTTATCTTCAGACACACCAGAAGAGGGCATCAGATTCCATTACAGATGGTTGAGAACCACCATGTGATTACTGGGAATTGAACTCAGAATCTCTGGAAAAGCAGTCAGTGCTCTTAACCGCTGAATTCTTATTGGTGGTCTTGAAGAATAAGGAATTCTTATTGGTCTTCCTGCCTGAGCCCCCTGAGGCTGGGACTGGAGGGGTGCACTGCCACACCTGCCTTAAAGTAGCACTTTTTTTTTCTGGTCACTTTCTCTCTCTCTTTTTTTTTTTTTTTTTTTTGGTTTTTCAAGACAGGGTTTTTTTTGTGTAGCCTTGTAGCCCTGGCTGTCCTGGAACTCACTCTGTAGACCAGGTTGGCCGCAAACTCAGAAATCCGCCTGCCTCCCTCTGCCTCCCAGTCTGGTCACTGTCTCAGAGGAAGATTTAGTACTTGTCCATTAGGTTTGACTTCTTTTCTGCTTTTGTTGTTGTTTTGTTTTTTAAATTACCTTTTTAAAAAAAAGCAATGAAATTATATGTGGTTTTGGTTTTTTTTTTTTTGCTAAGTTAATGTCATGAAAATGCTTTGCTTCTAGAGTATAAACTTTATATGGTATTAATTAATTTTTATGGCTTGAAATTTGGCATCTGTAGTCATGAATTCATCAGTCTTCTTCACTTTTATTAAATCTTCATTTCCTTGTCATTAATATGCTAGACTGAAGAAAAATTAGCAAGGAAATCCTTCCCTACTTGGGGAGAAGGATTTGTATACAGCTACTTCAAAATTATTCTAAATACTGTGAAGTTACTACTAAACAATAAACACTATTAAATAGTGAGTACTTCTAAATCCCGTGGAAGCTTCATGTGTCACCTTTGTAATTAACGGAACGAAGAATAGGTCAGCACCTGCCTGTTAGGTCTGTGTCTCTGCCGTTCTGTTCTTACAGAAGTTGTTCTGACTCCGTCTGAGTTCTTTGCAGTGTGTGTGGCATCTGTGGAGATCTGATCTACAGCTTTGCACCTTCTTCTCAGCGTCTCTGTCACTGATCTACGTCATCAGTCCTCCGAGTTGTTGTCTACGTGTCTGTTTCTCTGAACTTGATTGCCTTCTTGGTTTCATTCTTAGTCACATCATTAATTGTAACACAAGATGCTACTGGTTAATGATTCTTGACCTTGTCCTGCAGCTTTACTGGATTTATCAGGTTTAGCATTCTTTTCAGTCTCTGTGGAGTGGTGTTTTTTTTTTAATTGTTTTTTTTTCTCTCCTTTTCTTGAGAGGAGGATTTACTTTATTGCTTCAGTTTTGCTTTCACTTGGGAACTCAGAGTAGTTGCACTTGCTGTCCTAAGTCATTAGCGTACTTGGCGTAGTGGATGGCGTCTTGGGCTTTTCTGCTTATTGGATAATGTAATCTACAAGAAGGATAACTTTCCCTCTTCTCTCACCTATTTGGAGCTCATGCTTTGCTTTTTCTCTTACCTTTTCTGCTTATTGGATAATGTAATCTACAAGAAGGATAACTTTCCCTCTTCTCTCACCTATTTGGAGCTCACGCTTTGCTTTTTCTCTTACCTCATTGCTCTAGCTAAGTAAGTCTGCTAGCACTGTGCTGGAAGTGGTAAAGTGATGGTTATTTCCGTCTTCTGGTTCTTAGAAAAAACCGGACTTTCCCCTGATCAGTGTGATGCTGGCGGAGTTACTCTGACACAGCCTTTGGTATATTAAAATAAGTTCCTTCAGTACCAACGTCATAGAGATTTTACTGTTAAGGGCTAGATGGTTTTTATTATTTCTCTTATTTTTTGAGATTATCTTATAATTACATTATTTTCCCCCTCTCCTTCCTCTCCCAAACCCTTGCATATACCCCTCTTTTTTCTTCCTCTACGGGGTGAGTTACTGAGTTTGGTGTACTGTGCTGTTTATTTTTTACATATATTTACCCATGGTCACATTCAAAGGATAAATCTCACCTGATAATGTAATAATGGTATATAATTTTTTGATGTTCTGTTGTGCTTGGCTTGCCAGTATTTTACGGTACAGTTTTACATTATTTATAACAGCATAGATCTATAATTTCCCTCTTCCCTGCCCTGCACTGCCTCCCTTTCCTCACACCTTTCCTTCTATATCTGCTCTTGATCTCAGGTAAATGCTGGTTGTGGGATGAATTTACAATGTTTTTATGGGATAGTTGGAGATAAATGGTGTTAGTTTTTAAGTCTAGATGGAATTGAGCAGTGACAGTTTGTAATGTTGAATGTCTCTTAGCTAGGAGACTTTTGTTCCTATATGAACCTTTTTTTACAACTAAAAATGACACTTTAATAGATTCCCCCCCCCCCCCCCCCCCCCATGAGACGCAGGATTCGAACCTGCGGGGTAGAGAGAGAAAGCATGCAGAGGGCCCTGCGCCCTCTGCAGGCGGATGCCTTACGGGCTGCGCCACCGCCGGTTCGCAGGGCACTTTAATGGATTTGATAAGGTTTTCACGTCTGGTCTGCATTAACCATATAAGCTATTCCTTTGAGATCTGTCCTATATTTTCTATAAGAGACATTTTAATGATGTGATAAAGCACCAGGAATCTCTAGTACAGTGTTTTTCTCTCTCTCTTATGGAATGGCACATACAGGGAGTCCCAGTAGCCCAGCATATGTGTTCTGCAGCGCATGACTGTTGCAGAGATTCATGCTCAGCGCTTCTCTGTGTGATGGCTTCTCTGTGTGACACATTACTATCAGTTTAGATTTTTGTTTCTACTATACCTGTGGGCAGATCATTCTGGTATTGTCTTAGATAAGCCTCACAAACACATCTTGCTTAGCCAACCAGTTGATTAATTATGGTCTGTAGTTTGTTGCTTGCCTGGGTCCCTCCTGATGCACCCTTTCTGTTTTGAATCTCACATACAAGCTATTTACCCTTTTTTACCTTTGTGAAACCTAGACTTCATTTTGAACCTGGTGCTCTCAGCTCAACAGAATTGTATTTCTTCTCAGCATTTCTGCAGAATCAACCAACATCTCTAATACAAACAAACCATGTTTACCGTTAGGTTCATGGTCTTCATCCCTGGCCATTTTGTTTTTCTTTTATGATTCTTTTTGACCTTGATGTCCCTTAGATGCTTTAAAGAATAAAAATTACTGTTCTCCATGGAGTTTCACTTACCTCCAGCAGTTACATTGGTCCCAAATACCAAGTTCACTATAACAAAAAGTGCGATTCCTCTTTGCATTTTGTTGTATTTGTAGAAAACTACTTCAACTTGCTATATATCTTGCCAATGCAAGTTTTAAAAGTTGAATGTATAATCAGACTCATTAATGGCTCCTGTTGAATTGGAGAAACCTCATTAACAAAGGATAATAGCATAGTGGTCAGCAGTGTGAGTTCTGCAACCAGCCTTCCTGTGATTGAGTCCTCTTCCTTCAAATGCTAGGTACTTCATCTTCTTTAGGTAATCTAATTGTAGTTAAAGTTTAAAATAGTTTTAACATGAATGTCTGAAACTTTCATATGCCTGTTGATGGTATTACTGTAGGTTAAATATCTTAATGCAGAGAATATAATTATTTTCCCAGGTATGGAAACTTTGTGTTTGTTCTTTTAGATAATGGGACATAACCTAATATAAAACACTCATCTTGTTCATTTGTAGCTTACTCCATCTGGAAGCATTTCTGTTATCAAATCAATGCATTTAATTAAAAATCCAGTGAAAACCTGTGACAAAGTGTATTCCTTGATTCAAAGTTTGACTTCCCAAATCAGACATCGGATGGAAGATCCCAAATCAGCTGGTAATTTCTTCAAATGTAGAACAGAAATTACTGTCATTTTTGCTAAACATGTTAAATAAAGTATATGAATCTTACGATGTCAATCTTCTGTTTTGAAATATGAGTATAAATAGTGTGAGTTAGGTATTTATCTAGCAAGAAGTAATAGCTAGGTTATGCTCATTTATTCACGATTGTAAGAAAAAGGCAGTAGCATCTTTTTATTTGATTATTGAGTATGTAGCATTTCCAGATAGTTAGGCAGAAGACTCCGGCTCAAAGGTTAGTTTGAAATCAGTGGTTGACACCTTAGATTTCTTGGTGGCAAAAATAAGCCATTTGAACTCTTTTTTTTTTTAATATCTAAGACTTATTTTCTGCAAAATAGTCTACTTATTCTGTTTAGTTACAGGAATTTGGGGAAATTAAGTATTTAAAGTTTAGCATAGAAAGCATATTAATTGAGAGGTTTGCTGTACTTCTTGGTGTTTTTCTTTTCATTGTTATCAAAATCTGTAATATATGGAAAATGTCTCGTAAATATATCAGACTTCTCATTCAAGTTACTTGTGCTAAATACTTATCCAAGCCTGACATTATCCAATTGCTAATGATAGATGTGGATAGTAGTACTTCCTGGCTTCTTAGAGCTTTACCTTTTTCTCTTTAAAGTTTTTTTACTTATAGGGAGTCAGTCATGGAGTCACATGGCTGTAGTCATAGCATCAGAGGCTGAGCCAGAAAAATAGGCAGTTCCAGGCCAGGGAGAACTACAATAGCGTACAAATAAATTTTCCATCAGTTTGTTAGGTTGGATATACTGAGAACTGTATGTTATTTCAGATATTCAGCTTTACCATAGTGAGACCCTGGAACTCATGCTGCGTAGATGGTCCAAGTTGGAGAAGGACTTTAAAACAAAGAATGGAAGATACGATATTAGTAAGATCCCCGACATATATGACTGCATCAAATACGATGTTCAGCATAACGGTTCCTTGAAGTTAGAAAACACAATGGAACTATATAGGCTTTCAAAGGCATTAGCAGATATTGTTATCCCTCAGGTAAGTTATCCTTGGGAGCTAATTTCCATATTCTATTATGTAATAATCACTTTCATAGTACTCACTGTTGGATAAAGATACTTTGCAAGACCCTAGAAATACCTCTTAACTTTTATATTAAGTAAATTTGAAATATTATAAGCTTTTTATTGGTAATATTAGTCTTGTTGCCTGATTAGCTATCTGATGATACTGACTTTTTTCCTAATGTAACTTGTTTCCTGCTCAGGAATATGGTATAACTAAAGCTGAAAAACTGGAGATCGCCAAAGGCTACTGTACTCCACTAGTCAGAAAAATCCGGTCGGATCTTCAGAGGACACAGGATGATGACACTGTCAATAAACTCCATCCTGTGTAAGAGCCTGTGGCAGCTCGCCACATTTGTAATCATCTAGTTTTGTGTATTTCACATCTAAAATACTTCCTGGTTTTATAGAGAAGTCAAGAGTGTGTCACTTGATAAATTATGGAAATAGGGTTACCTAGATAGTCCTATTAATTACTTTTTAACAAGTACTCTTAGGATTGTGGCAAGGGGAAGGTTGAGACTTAAACATGCCATAGGCACATGCTCTGTCATGACCTACGTCCCTGAGATAGTGCTTCTGTCTGTTGTGCAAGCTGACCTCAGTATCACAGTCTAGCCTTTACCCATGTTCTGCCCTTATGTCATATTTCCTGTGCTAGTCTCTTTGGTGCCAGTGTGGGAAAAGGGATAGGAAGACATTTTTCCTCAGTTACCTGTCCTAATCAGTGTCAGCCCCACCGGGCAGCTTTATTTCTTTTGAGTACCTCTGTTATTGCTACTCGAGGAACTAAGTTCATCTCTTTCCAGTGAACCTAAGTCATGCTGTTTTGTGGGTTTTTTGTTTTGTTTTGTTTGTGTTTTGGGAGGATTTGTATGCAATTTGTTTTTTGTTTGTTTGTTTGGTTTTTTTGTTTGTTTGTTTGGTTGGTTGGTTTTTTTGTTTGTTTGTTTGGTTGGTTTTTTTTTTTGTTTGGTTTTTTTTTTTTTTTTTTTTTTTGGTTTTTCGAGACAGGGTTTCTCTGTGTAGCCCTGGCTGTCCTGGAACTCACTCTGTAGACTAGGCTGGCCCTGGACTCAGAACTCAGAAATTCACCTGCCTCTGCCTCCCAAGTGCTGGGATTAAAGGCGTGCACCACCACTGCCCGGCTGCAATTTGTTTATTTGGTTTTTTTTTTGTTTTTTTTTTGTTTGTTTGTTTTTTGTTGTTTTTGGGTTTTTTTTGTTTTTTTGTTTTTTTACAATTCTCAGAGGGCTTAGTTTGTTCTAATTAGAAGAATATCTTTAAAGAATGATGGATTGATTTATTATGGGGCTATGCTTCTAATAAGATTTAATTCCGTTTTATAACATTGTTTTCATGTTTGGTATGCTTTTGATTATGTAGTTATATTTTCACACTGTCTGCTTCTAACTTTAGGTATTCTAGAGGTGTTCTGTCTCCTGAACGGCATGTCCGCACCAGATTATATTTTACCAGTGAGAGTCATGTGCATTCCTTACTATCCATTCTTCGCTATGGCGCCTTATGTGATGTAAGTCCTGGTTATTTCACTGTAACTGACACATAACTTAGATTTTGTACTCAGATCACAAATTGAATTTTTGTTGTTGTTTTCCCTTGCTTTTTTTTTTACTGTTAATTATGATAAATTTGCTATATTTTTGTGATTTATTGTTATTTCTTGAGAGTATACTAGTCTGTACTAAGCATTTTGCTAGGTTTGGGGAGTAGAGACATGTTTACTTCCCTTGATAAAAGAAGTATATGATGAGCTGGATACGACCACTGACTCTCGTGGTCCCAGCAGAAGCCACAGGGTTTATGCCAGCCTGTGCTAGGCAGGTGTTCCAGCACAGCTCCTTACCAATTTAAGAGAGGAGAGGTTTATTTTGACATCTGTCTTGAAAGGGTTCAGTCCACCGTGGTAAGGAAGACTGTCCTAGTTCAAGAGGCTATGGCTGTGATATAGGCAGTATGAAACAGTGGGTTTACATCTTGGTGGACCCTACCCATCCCTCCTGGCATGAAGAAGCCGAGGTAGTGGCCTCACATGTCCTAGCCTGAAACCTCTAGCCTCTATCCATGAAGAGGGCTTGGGTTGTAGCTCAGTTGTACAGTGCCTTTCTAGCATGTGAGAGACCCTAGGTTCAATCACTACTTCCGGAAAGAAGCCAGAAATAGTAAAAGTGGCCTCTTTGCATACATTTATGAATTAGTAGAACTTTAATAAAAGATAGAGTAAACAAACCCTTAATTTAGCATAGATTGTAAACATGGAGGTTTTTCCTCCCGTCCCCAAGCTCCCAGGATAACGACTCTGAGATTCATTATATTTACACTCGTCTCGGCCATAAGCACTGGCTGTTCCCCACCTACTTCATGTAATAATCATCCCGTTATTCTAAGTTCTGCCACACGGCTGGTCAGCTCCCATGCTTCTGTCCTCCATGTGCCTGGGTGAATCCTCCCACGCCTCACTCTGTCCCAGAATCCTTGCTTGCCACCGGAACTCTCACCTCTATTTCCTGCCTCAGCTCCAGGCTCATCAGCTTTATTTGACAGGTGAAACTTCCAGTCAGAAATCATAAGATTCCCTCGACAACACGGTCCCTTTCACCCTCTTGTACATGCTTAGAAAGTAGCACATGCAGGAGGAATACGAAGAAGGATGGGAGGCTCGCGCTGCACCACAAGGACGCCATGACCCACGGAAGGGTACAAAATGGTGGTTTGTGTTCTAAGAGGCTCTGAGCAGAGGAGAGGGTGACCTGTGCAGCTTCAGTACCGCCCAAGCAGCAGGACTAGGGCTTGTGGGTAATTCACCATCCAAACCTTAGGATTGAATGTGAGGGTTGGAAATAATAACCTGTGTGGATTGCTCATACCTCATCTCACCCAAAGATCAGTTTCGCAAAGAACAGACCTTTGCAAAGCTGATCTCCCCAACGTGCACACACGCAGATGCGATTTCTCATTCCACAGCGTTGCCTTAATTTTGAGATAAGTCTTTTCTGAAATAAAAAGGAAGTATATACCTAATTTAAAAATGGACCAGTCAGCATGCAGTTTCATAATTCTATTCTTGTAAAATAGGAGACATTCTATGCTAAAGTTCATTTTATTATTTACCCTCATGATATACTAGAAAACTGGTGGATTTTTACATATTTGTAATGTTTGTTATGTGTGAACAATGAAGAAACCATTCCTTTGCTGTTCTGGTTTAAACAGACCTTACTGGCTTTACCTCATGCATGGAGTAGTTTCTGGTTTTTTTTTTTTTTTTTTTTTTAAGTAGAGCTTTCTGTCTTGGGTGTTCATGTTTTTGTTCTCTTAAAATTCTTTCCTCTCTGGTGCTGTGATTACATCTGTGAAGATGATTGATTTTCTAAAGTGAGATCTGATGAAGAAGGATGTGATAAGATCAATTGAAACTTTGTATGTCTCCTTATGCTGATTATTTGAGAATCACTGTAGTGTAAAAAGTGGTGTTTTTTTGATAGACATGCTACAGAGAGAAGCAGTAATCTTTGAAGATAATGTTCTGTTATGAGTCAATACTCTGCTAGGTACTTTCAGACTTAGAGGATTATAAAGCTGCCCTTACCCTTAGATTTCAATAGCATGTGTTATATTTCAAGAGGGTTTTTTTTTTTTTTTTTTTTTTTGCATATTGTAAATTGTCTTGAAAAAAACTTAGGAGTACTGTCATATGTGGTAAACATTGCAAATAGCTTTTCTATTCACCTGATATATGTGATATGACTTACGTTAAATAAGCTGTCATGGTAATAAAGTGACTTCCATGTGAAATGGTATGAAGAATACTTACCAGAGACCTTTTGTTCAGGAATCAAAGGATGAGCAGTGGAAACGAGCTATGGATTATCTAAACATTGTTAATGAGCTCAACTACATGACGCAGATTGTTATCATGCTCTATGAGGACCCTAACAAGGTAACAGCTCCGGATTTGTGCATGTGACCAGAGGTAAGCAAATACACGAAATTCCTCACTAGAGACATGTTTTTTCATGTATTTCAGGATCTTTCTTCAGAGGAACGCTTCCATGTTGAATTACACTTTAGTCCTGGAGCCAAAGGCTGTGAAGAAGACAAGAATTTGCCATCTGGATATGGCTATAGACCGGCTTCCAGAGAGGTAATACAGATGAGGCGTTCAATAGCTACTCAGCTTCAGCTTTGCATGGTGTGTTCACAAGCTTTCCCATTACTCTACAAGTCATTTCCACATCAACTGGTAGGAAAAAAGGTTTACCTTTTAAAAGTATAACCTGAGGGACCTGGGAGGTGTGTCAGCACTCCAGGGCATTGACTGTTCTTGTCAGTCAGCGACAGTGTTGCCAGTGACCTGTTGAACGCAGGTACAATTCTCAGCGCCCAACAGGCTAGATCTGCTGGCCTCTGTGAACACCAAGCACTTAACATGGTACACAGACATGCATGCAGGCAATACACATAACAAAATACACATAAAATAAGAGTAAATGAATCTTTTAAATTTTTTTAAGTATATATTTAACCTGAGTAAATAACGTGTTGATGTCTATTACAAAATTTCAGAGTTTTATCTCTTTTGATTGTTTGGATTTTAATCTGTGTTTAGAATGTGTAAGTTTAATTATAGCTTCAGTTATTTTGTTGGTTGAATACTTACTTCATACTGAGCATTGTGCCAGCCAGCACTTAGTGTGTCTTCTTCTGTTTTCACTGGCACTGTATTTAGACTAAGTGATTTCTGGAACGTGTTTTAGAAAACTAGCATTGTTGATTTCTGATTTTTTTTAATATTAAACTTTGGGAAACTGCATGTATAATTTTTAAAAAGTATTTAGTAACATTTTAATTATGTGATCAGCTTATTTAATGTACAATTTAGAATTTAAATATCTTTTATATTAGGTAATGTATATTTTGGCTTTATTTAAATTTTAAAATTGAGGATCTATAGTTGTCAATAATACACTTGGATTATCTTTTTATTTTTTGTAAAATGTGTAATACTTTTTTTTTTTTTTTTACCAGCACCTTTTTTTATGTGTATTTGCTTATTTAAAGAATTTAGGAAGGAGTCTTGACATTTTCCTGTGTTCAGGAGACAGCAGGTTTTCATGTGGTGTTGTCTGCATACGTCTGTTTTACCCACTGTCCTGCTGTCTCCGTCCGTCCCCCTTTTCCGTCATTTCACTTGTACCTTACTCATGGCAATCCAGACATAGACGACCTACGTTGTTGTGAACGTTGCCTTTGCTGGTGCACATGGAGCTATACATTTACTTTAAATTAAATTATCATGTTAGCTACATTACATGAATATATTTTCTTAGTCAGTTCACTTTTTTTTTTTGGTTTCTATATTTGAGGCATATGGTCTAATTCCAACCCCACAGAAAATACACTGGGCTTTTCCTAGTAGCCACTGCCTTAATGGCATTGTCAGAGGGTGTGTTGAGTGTGGTTTTGTCTTCAATGTATTACTGTCCTGCGCATGATTCTTTTTTGTTCAGTGCCATATGTGCATTTGAATATATATTCTCTTGTACTCTGTTCAGGACAAGTATTAAGTGTAAGTCAGGCAAAGCTTACTAAAAGTGTTTTTGATGGTTTATATCCCTCAGAGTCTTTTTGGTTTGATTGTTCTTCCGGCTACTTAACTGTGCAAAAGTATCTCACCAAGATTATGGAGTGTTCTGACAGTTTTGATTAGTTTTGTCAGACTTCTAAGCAGTAAGAAATTTGATTTTTTAAAAATCTATATATCGTTTAAACTCTTTGATACAGAGTCTTTATTTCACTATGTTGCCCTACCTGGCCTGAAACTCCCCATGTAGATCAGGCTAACCTCAAATTCACAAGAGATCTGCCTGCCTCTACTTTCGCTTCCCAGTGCTGTGCTAGGATTAAAAGCCTGCGCCACTGCACCATATCCATTTTCTGGTTTGTTTTGTTGTTTTTCTGTTAAAAGTGTAGTTGCATCACTTCCACCTCCCTTTCTTCACTTCAGCCCCTCCCATGTCCCATCTCTCCAGGCCTTCCCTCCCATATCACATCTCTCCAGTCTCTCCCATGACCCCTCCCCACATCTCCTCCCATTTCTCTAACCCCTCCCATTTCCTATCTCCCCAGCCCTTCCCGTGTTCCCCACCTTCTCTCAGTCTGTATGAACACATAAATATGTAAATATAACTTGAAGAGTCTGTTTAGTATTTTGTGTTGTATGTGTGTATATTATCTGTATGGTTAATACTCTTATTTGATTTGTCATGAACAATTATTTACTGTGATTATTGACATAAATATACTTAAATGATATTTGTAGCCTTTCATCTCTTTATTGTCTTTTCTTCCTTTCTTTTAATTCTTTCATCTTGTTGACAGGATTCTTACATTATCTTTTTAAGCAGTTAATTGATTTGTATCTGTTGTTTGTTAAGGAGTGCTTTTGTACCTGTGACTGCCATTGTTCTTGGTTTTTGGTTTGTGGGGTTTTTTTTTTGTTTGTTTGTTTGTTTTTAATGAATACTTGCTTGAGGCATTTAATAAATGTCAAAATAAATTTTAAATAATTTTTAATTAATTAAAATCAACAAATTAATTAAATGATAACTAGAATAAATAAATATTTAAAATAACATTTTAAATAATTACCCTTGGGTACATTAGCCTTGCTATGGATCCTAAAGTATTGGCCAAGTGTTTCTTATACTCTTCTATATATTTTAATTATTTTTTTCTCAATTTAAGATATACTATTTCTTTGTACTTCTATTCCAGTTCAGTAATATTTTTCACTTTTCTGTTGAACTCTACTGACTTAGTGATACTATTACAAACTAACAATAGGCTTTAGTTATATTTTTAACACCACCCTTTCCCTTTGTTTCCTTTTATAAGTTCTAGTTTTCAGCTGAGCCTCAGTTTTAATAACCTTTATTATAGTTCATAACTAATAATATTATTGTCTAGTCAACAATAGCTCACTTGGTTTTAAGTTTTTAATAATTTTATATTCTAATCCATAATGATATAATATTGGTATGTGATATTTTAACTTGTCTGTACTGTAAGAGTCTAACAACCTAGGACTGTACCCTATTCATCTAAGTTCTTGGCACTCAACATATCTCAGTAAAATATCAATGGGATCATGGAGTGATTGGTTTTCATACATTCTCATACTTACTGGAAATATTTACCATAGAATTTAAATATTCTAAGTATTTTAAATTCAATGGCTATTTGTTAAAATTGTTCATCTGTTTGCATGTTTGATATACTTTGGCTAAAGACTTGTTTTATATGATTATAATTGTCATTTTAGGCTTAACTTTTCCACAGAATATGTGTATTTCTTGAGGCAATTTGTCTCTCTCACAATACCTGGTATACTAAGAAGGTATAAGAATTAACTTAATACAGCTGGTGGTTAGAGTGATCAGAAGCACTTTATGGATGTTTAGATGCTTGTGAGAGTTGACAAGTTCTTGCTGTGTGGCTTCACAAACTTGCTTTTGGAACGCTGCTGGATTACTGGCGTGTCCCATTACCCCAGCCGCAGAGAGGCACTTTAATGTGAGTTTAAGTGCTCTGTACTCTTTTCTCCCAGAATGAAGGCAGAAGGTCCCTTCGAATTGACGATGATGAGCCCCACACCTCTAAAAGGGATGAAGTGGACCGGGCCGTGATGCTGTTTAAGCCATTGGTGTCAGAGCCAATTCATATTCACAGGAAATCACCACTTCCGAGGTCCAGGAAGATAGCTACAAGTGAGGTGAGTGACCATGGAGGGTCTGTCCTGTATAAGGCAAGCTAACCATAGTAATGCAAAAGAAAAGAAAATACAGCTTTAATTATACAGCTAGGAATCCTAACAGAGTTTTAGTTATCAGCACTTTTAATTTTTCAAACAAATATTTAAAAAAAGAAAAAAACAACACACGTGCCTGTTAGAACTAATACACCAGATAAACCAGGCCTCGTAGCACCTGCCCATGAGCCTCGCGCTCTGGGAGAGACAGGGAGGGTAGGGGTTCAGACATTCAGTCACCCTTGGCCACTTAGTGACTATGAGGCCAGCCTGGATCATGTGAGACTCTGCAGAACAAATGAGCAAACAACATGCCCAGAGTTCTGTGTGCAGCCCTCAGAATGGCGCTGGCTGCAGCTCTGGAACAGAGGCTTGTCTAAGAACTTGCTAAACTTATCCAGTTTTCTTTTGTCTTGTCACTTTAGCTATTCTTCAGTAAGTAACTCAGTTAAAATCCTAATATATCAGTATTTTTTTTTGTATAAAAGTAGATAGAAATTGCCTGAGATGCTTAAATCATGCCTGAAAATACTAAAACTGTAGCTTTCTTAGCCAGATTGCAGAGATCTGTATAGGCGTTTGGATGCGTGACGGTATAATTGACATTTTTAATAGTGTGTTTAGATCTATAATTAAAGTTAAACCAGTTATGCTCAGCTAAGGAATAAGACTTAAATAACATAAAAGTTGCCTGGTTAGAAGGAAGCTTAGATTAGTTTTCAGTGTCTAAGTATTTTATACTTTAGCCTTTGAGTCACCCATTTTCTGTCCTGATGTTCCTCGCATCGCTTGAGGCCAGTGCTTATCTAAATATCTTCATATGAAGTAAGAAGTGTAGCTCCCAAGAGAAAAAGCAGGAACTCTTAAATCAGCTACTTTCTTTGATGTTTAACTATAAGAAACATATAGAATTATGTTTAACATTATCAAGCATTTGATAATAATGTAAGAAACAAAAAGAATTCCCACCACCCCACTTATACAATAACACAAGTTGTTCTGAATCTTTAAATAATTGACAGTTACATATCGGGGGGGAAAAGTATTCATAAAGTGTATCATTATAACTTTATAAAAGAAATTATATGCTATTGTTGCTTTAATATGCTATTTCTACTTAATTATAGAAGGTTAATTTAAAAAGAGGGATGCTAACTACTTGTGATCATGTGTTCTATTAAAACTTAAACAGAAATTGAGAAATCTGAAATTTTATTCAGATATCCTTAACTTCAGGAAAACAAACAAATAAACCAGAAGTTACCTAAACTAATATAATATAATATAATATAATGCACCTAATCCACCATTTGTGTGAACAAATGGAACAAATGTGAACAAGTAGAACCACTGCCGTGGGTAACTGCTAAAACACAGTACACATTTTCAGACCTTTTTCTCATGAATATATAAGTAGTTGCTTCCAAGAGATTATTTCTGTCATGATGGGCCAAACTTTTACTTTGTAAGATAAATTATTCAAGAAGAAATAGAAGACTTTTTCCAGTGTCCTCCAGATCCATGGGTGTCAGTGTATACTCTGAAAAGACACACACAGAGAAAGGTTGTTCTCTTCGTTTTCTACGAGGAGATCTCATTTGAACTCACTGTCTGAACCTGCACAGTGTGCACAGTGAGAGTGCTTGCCGCAGGCTCAGACTCCTGCACCCCTTGGCTCTCCCAGGCAGGTTAAGCACAGACACTAGGAGCAAATCTGTCTGTTGGATCACCTCTGAAGTTTACACCTCTGGCCAACACATTTCCTTTTCTAGGCTACACACTGAATTAATTTTACCCCCTTATGCTTTAGACTGCAATTTCCAACCAAAAATTAGCACAAAATCTTTTAAATGTCTAATATAAAGTAAGCCAAAATTCCTCTTATTCTTAAATATTTTCATTTAAGAGAAACGCTGTAATTTCCTGATTTTCAGGAAGCTGGAACAACTAGTAGAAAATAAGAGTTTATGTCTTTAAAAGTAATAAGGTCTTTCTACGATTGATGCTGTATGCCAATTGTATAATTTCTTAGGGATTTAACTATTTGGCTCACAAAAGAATGTTTAATAATTTGCCTTTGAGGGATAAGCAAATGCAAATAAACTGTATTTTTTTTTTCTTCCTGGTCATTTGGCTCTAATGTATCTAACTTTGCATGCTCTGCTTTTTTTTTTTTTTTTTTTTTTTTTTTTTTTGCTTTTTTTTTTTTTTTTTTTTCTTTTTTTTTACTTCCAGGAAGAGACCCCCCTGAGTGTGTCTAGCCCAGAGGGCACTGGCACCTGGCTGCATTACACCAGTGGTGTGGGTACTGGGCGTCGAAGACGCAGATCAGGGGAACAAATCACCTCTTCCCCTGTCTCCCCCAAATCATTGGCTTTCACATCCAGTATTTTTGGCTCATGGCAACAGGTTTTTAAACTTTATTTCATTAAACATTTTCCATTCCTGCATTCAGAGCAACAAACAGCTATTTTTGAGGACATCTAATCCCTTGTCGTGTACATCAGAGGAAATCCTTCTGTCTTAAATTTGAATGTACCTCAAGATACTTCTGAAATTGCTCAGTATTTCGTGGAAAGAAACCATCTATGTGGCACGCATTTTGCAATTTTACTGGGGAGCTATTAAATATGCAGGAGATTTTAAAATTCTAATTCTCCTGGGTTTTAGCCATGGTAATAAAAATAAATTAGAAAGGAAAGAAATCTTTCTTAGACCTTAGTTGCTCTATAAACTTCAAGAAGCATACTTAACACACCTTGGTGGTTAAGAATATTTGATATCCCTTCATTATTTGAAAAGCTTCATTCCATTCAAAATTTGCTATGAATGTGAAATTTTTGAAAATATCAAAAAATGTGGCCTGGTCTTAATTAGTTACAGATATACAGTATTGATTGGTCTCTCCATGGTCCCCTTATTTGGAAATATAGACTGTAAGGGAGATATGCAACATGTTTCCCAAACACAACAACAGGCATGTGTGAATTTGTAAAATGGTTTTCACTAAAGTAACTTCAGAAGGACTTTCTTTGATGACATTTGAAACTAAAACTCTCTGGTGTATAATGGAAGGCCTGCCATCACATGACTTCTCTGATAATTTCAGCTATTTCCTCTTGGAAATGTAATGCATTTGATTGTAGGAAAAGGGATTATGGTATCCATTAAGGCTGAATACTTAAAAGGTTACTCTGATAAAGCCCATGCATGGATCAGAAATTGTATGGTGACTTCAACAGTGTCTGTCATTTCTTTTGTTTGTGGTTGTTTTTCCTCTAAATACAGGCGCTGGTTAACAGTGGGGCAATGGGCTTCCTCTAAGAGAAAGTGAAATTACATCAATCTGTGAATTGTTTCCTCTCACCTGTCATGTTTCATCATGAATGCCTGCTTCGCACCCCTTCATTGCAAAGACTTCATATGAAATGGACTCCCTTCAGAGGGGATCTTGCATGAACTTTCATGTTTTAAGTATTTCTACTAATATTTATCATACAGCTTATTAACCTTTGTCTGTCTGGAACAGGGTGCATATGAAATGTGGATTTTCAAATTCATTTTACTAGTATATTTCAGTCTCTACTTTCTCTATCCAGGTTGTGTCTGAAAATGCCAACTATCTCCGAACACCAAGAACTCTTGTGGAACAGAAGCAGAACCCTACAGTAGGTATGTGATGTGAAGGAAATTGTATTTTATGCCCTCTTGAAACTCCCTATTAGACACACATAAAACTCTACAGTGGTAAAATCATGACCAAATGCTATGCTTTAGTTTGTATTTAGTGTGCAGTAGTTCAGAATTGTTGGAATATAAAATTCAAAATTTAAGATACAATTTTCATACTACAGAAGTAGTGTTTAGTATTTTTGTTTAACCCTTTGAATGATTACTCTGTGGTGACTTAACTGCCAGTGTTGGCTTTTGTTTGTTTGTCTGTTTGTTTGCTTGTTTGTTTCTTCCATCCTTTCTTCTGAGGGAGAGATGCTATTGTTGCCATATGGATTCTACAGTCTCACTTGTCCTTGAATTTATGGGAACCATCCATTTCAGCTTCCCTAGTTTTGGGATTACAGGCACAAGACTTTCCAATGCAAGTTAAATTTATTAAGAAAAATTTACTTCCGAGATTAGTCATCATGAAAAGGCTGGGCCAAGGGTCAGTGGCAGAGCACCTGTCTACCATGTGTGTGTGTGTGCCTTTGCTCCAAGCTTGGCACTGTGAAGCAAATCTGTTAGGCAGGTAAGGATAAAAATATGCCATTTTATTAAAAAATTGTTTTGTTTTGTTTTGTTTTTTGTTTTGTTTTTTTCATTTTTATTGACACCAGACTCTTGATATATTCCTGGCTATCCTAGAACTTGGTATTTAGTCCAGGCCTTGCCTCAAACTTAAATCTACCTGCCACTGGAGCTGGTATTAAAGACAAACACCACTATGCCCAGCCAGAAATGTCAAAGCTAACTCGATAATTCAGCTGTTTTAAAGTGTAGCAAAGTTGTGAGGCGTCACCCAGAGTGCTTTCACTGGATCCAGTTCTGTGTGTGGAGTGCCGACATGAAACTCCTTACTTAGGACAAATAATATTCACTTAAAATGAATTGATCATACATTTCAAAGAAAGTGCAAATATCAGCTGACCAGTGAATATAGCAAGAGCTGATAGCTTCAACTTCAGGTAAAAAAGAAAATGAGAGGATGAATGAACAAATTAAGTCAACACTTTAAGGACCCTCTTGGGGTGAGCTAGATTTCTTTCCCAAAGAGCAACTCTTTGGGAAATTAAAGTGGACTTGCTGCAGTCTTGCTCTTGACTGTAAACAGCTGCTTCTTCAGGCATATTGAGAACAGCATTGTTGAATACCCCTCTCAACCCACTGACCTTATGCTCCTTGACACTAAGCTGTGACTCAGTGGCATATTACTTTGTCTAATTTGTTACCTAAGTAGGCTTGACACAAGGCTAATTCGATGTCACCATGTGCTACTGTCTGCAGTGTCTTAACTGTGTTGGTACCTGTGTACATGACTCTTTCTGTAGTTAACTTCCTCCAGTTTGTCTTAGGGGCTTTTCACCTTCCTATGACATATTTATGTGAACATACATGACTCTCACTGGATGATCATAATTATATATTTAACAGGAATTATTTACATTTTCTTTGGTGGTGAACACTTTCAAGTCTGGACTTCTGCTACAAGTAACACATTGATGTGCACTGACTGTGTCTTACGTATCAATGATATGTTTCCTTGAAGGCCTTTATTAATAGTTTCCTGTTTTATGTCCCTTGTTAAGTGGCTTAAAAGGAATGACTTTTGTCTATTTTCATTAATAAGTAAGCTTTTTTCATAAGAAAGTATAATTCTAGTTCAGGGGCATCAGGAAAAACCATTCATGTCTTAAGTGTATATTTAAAATATCTAATATGACTTAATTTGTGCTAAAAGGTATATATATCATGTACATATGATCATATGTACATGATATATAACACAACATATGATCATATGTATGTGATTATATAATACATAGATAAATATGATATATAAATGCATTACAATTTGCTATAATTAACTTTTGTGGTGGTATTTTCAATAATTTTAGCATGTACATGTTCAGTGATTATGTTGACATATTATTTTTCAAAGAAGGCATTTCCTCCAGTATTGAATTATTATTCCATTTGTATTTGTGGTGAATAGTGCTGGCTATTAGAAGCGCTGTATTCAAATAGGTGTCACTAGACTGTTACAAGCCTATTGTGACTCTGTCCAAGGCACTGCCAAAGATTGCCTGTGCATTGGTAAGAGCCAAGTCGATTGCATGCTGCATGCATTCCCAAAGTGACTGGAAGAACACCTGCTGTATGTATCTTCTCTAACTCCCATCAGGGTCTCACTGTGCGGGCCTGTTTAGCACCTCAGTGCTCGGGGGTTCTTCAAGTGCACCTAACCTACAGGATTATGCCCGTACTCATCGTAAAAAGCTGACTTCTTCTGGCTGCATAGATGGTATGTGCGCACACGCACACACAGATTCACACCTGCACCCATGCGTATGCTCACGAGTGGTGTTTCTCAAAAGCAACTCTAAGGCCATAGACTGCCGTGGCGCCTCAGCACCCTCCAAACGCTTGTCAGTGTCTGTCAGTGCTTCCTGGGATCCACATCTGAGGTCCAGGTTCTGTCAGTCAAGAGCAGTTAAATAGAGAATACATGTACAGTAAGTGGTTTGTCAAAAAAGAAAATTTAAAACGTCATTATTTCAGCTGAAGAGACTCTAGATTATGAAGAATAAATTTCTCAACATTTAAACTCTTATCCACTGTTAACACTCATTTATTAATATTGAAATACTATTTAGCATAGAAAAGATGGAATATTTATTAGTAAGAGAAAATAGATTGGTAGTCATTTTATAAAAACAAAGTGGAATGGGAACATTCTTAGGATTCTTGTTGATATGACTTCAGTTTTAATATTCTGGTGTTGAAAATGTCTGAAAGGCCTGAAAATTTGTCCCTCATGACAGAAGGGGCTCTTTTAGAATCAGCACTGTTTAAAAACATTTGCTCTTTATGTGTACAAATTGACTTTAGACAGGAAAACATGGATTTACTGGAATTGCCAGGTCATCTTGCTTTCTTTTCTTTTGTGTATTTCATTAAACGTTTTGCCTGTACCATCAAGCCAGTTTACTGCTTCTAACCAGTCCTTGGCTTCCTTCCTCCGTTGTCCCCTCTGCATGTCACCTAATCCTGCCATCCTCACATATTTGTTTTCCCTGTTTTAAGTGTTCTTCTTTTGGCAGCTGTGAACTTCAGGTACCTGTTTTTCTCTTTCTCAGACGCCACACGCGGGTCTGCTGTTAAAAGGTTTTCTATCTCATTTGCTCGACACCCAACCAATGGTACGTTTGCTTTTTATTTTAAAAGATACTCCCTGCTTCATCCCTTTTTAATTTTTTTTTAAATTTCAAAATGTGGGGTACACAGTATCACTTAACCTACCAATCTTTAATTTTAGTTGGCATACAGTTCCAACTAATGTGCCAGACCACAGATACTGTCTTGCTCCCCTTTCCGCTGTCACTTCCACAATAATTGAACATTACAAATTGTCTAATGACCACAGGAATGATGAGTTTTAATTCTAAATCAACAGCTGAAAATTCTGATTTCTTAAATGATCAGTTTATACAATTTTTTTTTAAAAAAAATACAATTACTATTTCTTAATTTGTTCTTAATTCTTAACAATTATTTTTTTCTAATTTTTCTGATCACATTGTTTTATTGAGGTAGTCGACGAACATACAAAGCAATCCATAACAAAGAACCCCACTGAGACATGGAGAGGTCTTGTACATCCAAGGTCACTGTACAGCAGCCATCTGGCCCTCTGCCTGAAACACTGCTGGATGTGGTGTGTGTGGACCGCTTCAGAGTCTTTCCAGGATCACCTCGTCCTTGGGGGACTGCATGGTTTACTGCTGGCCCAGTAAACCGTTGGTTTTTTCCTAAACATTGGAGAATTCTGGTAGAAACTCGAGTTGGTCATATTCAAGTTTTGTCATAGCGAGGCTGGATAGGGGCATGTTTATTATAAATGGAGTTGTGGCGGTGTTACAGCTGTTTGCTAAAAGCTTGATCTTCCTGAGCCCGCGGGAGAATTTACTGATTTTGTGTGTGTGTGTGTGTGTTAGGGCAATGTTTTTGTTTTGCTTGAGATAGGATCTGATATTGTTAGTCAGGCTAGCCTAGAGCTTCCTGTGCAGACCAGGTTGGCTTCAAACTTGGAATCATCCTGCTATAGACTTCCCCAAGTGCTTGGATTAGATGGAAGCCACCATGCTTGGCTTACTAAAGGTTTTCAAATTCCATACAGGCTTTTCCTTTCACTTGTAATGAAGATACTTCTATTCCTGGAAAAAGAGTTTTGTTTTGTTTTTAATTTTTAATTTTCTAACAGCAAATAAGTCTTTTTAAAACTCACTTTTATAAAGCTTAAGAATTCAGCCAACTTCACCCCCCCCCGCCCCCCATGGCTGCTTAAATGGGGTTTTTTGTTGTTGTTGTTTTTTGGGTGGTTTTTTTTGTTTTTTTTTTTTTTTGAGAACTCATTCTGATTTGATTCAGCTGCAACTTCTAAAGGTAACGCATGCTTAGTGACCTCCTAGAAGAGCAACAGAGAGCAGCAGGAGTCCTAAGGAAGCCAGGCTCACAGGAGTCCTAAGGAAGTCAGGCTCACAGGAGTCCTAAGGAAGCCAGGCTCACAGGAGTCCTAAGGAAGCCAGGCTCACAGGAGTCCTAAGGAAGCCAGGCTCACAGGAGTCCGTGCGGAAGGAGGGGTCTGCAGAAGGCGGCTCACCTTTGTATGATGCATGTGCTTTCCCAGGACCACTGTGGGTTTTCTGAGAAAGTTCTATGTTTAACTGAGGTCACAGGATTAGTAGGAGTGGTGGTAGTGAGAGTGGTGGTAGTAGTAGTGGTAAGTACTGTAACTTAATAGAAAATAAGAGTAATTTTATATTCCTTTGGTTTAGGCTTTTTCTTTTACATGTGGCTTTTCTACACTATTCAGCTTGACACATAGAAATATATTCCTTTCAATTCTAGAAACATTCTTGTTGGGTTTTCCATACGTCCCTTTTCTTTACTACTGTTCTGTCTTACCTGTCGCGTGAATTGTCATGTGAGCCTTTCACTTTTTATTTCCAATGACTCTCCGTGTCATTTCCACCTTAACCCACATCATGGACTTCCCTCCCTCTGTCTTTAGTTGAGGAGTGTGGTGAAAAGTATCTCCTGACAGTGCTTTACCATATTCTCTGGGCCTCTGTGCAGAATACCTGTCCCCCTCTAGGTGCTGGTCTGTTTCCTCTGGGAGTTTCTAGGCTCCAGTGGTATGTTTTTATGGCTTCCAACGTGTCGGCAGGGTGGCTTTTGAGCTTGCTGCACTAACCCTTTCATTGTGTGCTGGGAGCTGAGGAGACCAATGGCAAGAGTGTAGATAGTCTAGAGCAGTTGGATCGGGCCTCATTTGCTGCTTTGAAATCCAGCTGGCAAATGAACTGTCACAAACGAGAGTGAGCACCCTGACAAAGGAGAAAGGCGTATTGTTAAGAATATTGCAAAGAAAGGATTTGTGCTTGTTTGCATGAACCACTTATGTTTCAGAAGAAAAGGAATTGTAAAGCGCCATTCCTCAGTGTGAACTGAGTGAGGTGGCTTCAGCTGCTGCTGTGATACTTGATTGTTCCTTCTGTTTGGTTTTGTTTGACATTACGTGAAATGGTCTGTCATGCTTTGGTTTGCACCTGGAAACCAAGCATTAATTTTATTAATCCTTTGATTATTTTCATAACAACATTCAGTTCCCCTTTTTAAAAGTTCCCCTGTTCCAACTGAGAATTCCAGCAATTCTTGAATTCCTCCCAAATTTTAAATAAATACAATAGCATGTAATCTCATAATGAGCATATGTATGTTGAAAAGAGTCTGTTTTACAGTCTGAGTTTAGATCATTTTTATTTTTTAACCAATAATACAATCTGAATTTGAATGTTGAAGGTATTTCTTCACAGAAAACTTAGTTTGAATTTTGGGAAACACTTGTGATCTCAAAAGTATATGAACAAAATTTTTAAAGCCACTCAGTTAAATACAGCTTAAATGGGTCATTTTATTCTTAAAAATGAAAAACTAATATTTTTGTCTTAGAAACGTAATTTGTATGTACATGTGCTGTTGTGTCACTGATTATATTAACACATGGCTGCATGATTCACCAGGAAATTTATGTGCCTGTGCACTTGCTAAACATGGAGGTCCTTCACTTCGTATTGCTGTCTACTTGGTCTAACTTTGCTCAGCCAGGGATTTCTAAGCAAGGAATTACTGGTGTTCAGTAAAGTAATGTTTCAGAATGTTTGATCAAGCCTGATGGAGGAGGCATTGCTCAAGGACTGTGTTAGGGTGTTATTGGCCTCAGAGAAAAGTAACAATCTATGCCTCACAATTAACTACATAATTAACTTCTGGAATTTGCGTCAGCAAATTACCTTCATTATTATTTAATTGTTGAAGTTGATATTATCTTGATACTGTAAGATTCTGGTATCAGGAAAACACGGCATCAGCTTATTCATCTGTTAAATAAATCTAACATTAAAAGATTGAAACCTGAAAATGTGTGTCTCCCCGACCCCAGGTTTTCTTCTTTTTTACTCTTAGGCTTTAGTAACATTGAAGGATTGTGTGCATGCTGTACTGTCTGATTACATCTAAAGTGATCATGGTCATAGCTTGTCTTGGTTCCATGTCGCATAGCATCTGGTGTCATGACTTGAAAGATCTTGTGTGATTGCATGTAAAAACCTGAACATTCCAGCCTTAAGTAAGTTGCCTTCCTTTGACTTCGACTGAGTTGGAAGACAGCCACCCTTACTATATTCTGTCTTCTCTTTTAGGCTTTGAGCTGTATTCCATGGTACCATCCATCTGTCCTCTGGAAACGCTTCACAATGCCCTCTTTTTAAAGCAAGTGGATGACTTTCTGGCTTCCATTGCTTCTCCATCAACCGAGGTTCTACGCAAGGTCCCTGAAATGAGTATGGAATTCACCCTCTTTGTTATTTTACTATTGGACAGTAGATACTGTACAAATATAGCCCAAATTTTAAAGATGTAAGCTTGGTGGTAATTGTGAATAGAATTTTTAAGAGAGACAGATGTAAGGGGATAATACTAGTAACTCCTTTGTGTGATATATCAAAATCGTTTTTCTAACAGTAAAAGTAAACAGTATTATATAGAGTTAGTGTCATTTTCTTGAAAAGCTATACTTGTCTTACTTGTCTAAAAGCTCACCTTAATCTTTTATAAGTCACAGAACTTTCACATGGACTTACACATGTCTGGCCCTCGCCGTTTTTACTAACCGATTAGAGACATGGACTTACACATGTCTGGCCCTCGCCGTTTTTACTAACCGATTAGAGACATTTGGTTGCTACTGTTGTTTTGTTTCATTGTTTGAAACGGGGCTTCTCTGTAACCCCAGCTTTCCTCAAACTCAGTGATCTTCCTTCCTGAACTTCCCAGGAGCTGATATTACAAGTATGTGCCACCACATCTAGGCTTTTAAAAGATCTTTTTGAAAAGATACCAAATTAGAACCACGGGCTATCAAACTATATTTCAAAAAAAAAAAAAAAATCTGAAGCTATTCATGTGTATTAAGAGAGTTCGTGGATAAGTAAGTTTTCAAATTGACTCTATGCTTCCTTAGAGTTACATTAGGGTGTTAAAGCTCTATAAATAATCCAGATTTTCTTGCAAAAAAAAAAAAAATTTTTTTTTTTAAATAACACT
Organism: Arvicanthis niloticus; assembly: GCF_011762505.2. Taxonomy (NCBI): domain Eukaryota; kingdom Metazoa; phylum Chordata; class Mammalia; order Rodentia; family Muridae; genus Arvicanthis; species Arvicanthis niloticus. The sequence goes on along the minus strand of NC_047674.1, from coordinate 7,573,713 downwards.
TGTTGCTTTTAGCTCCATGGTCTCCCTGAGCATATTGGAATTTCCAGTTTGGAAACATTAGTTTGAAATGAGAGCTGTTCTAGTTACCCTTTGCCATATCATTTGTTTCTGGAACCAGAGGCAGCTGTCAATCAATAGTGTTTAGTGATGAGGATGCTTCTAATCTATTTTCCTTTGAAGATGTCTTGGGAAGTAGGTGGTTAATGTTAGATTTACCCTCTCAGGAGACTGAAGCTGAAGGATTACAAGTTCAAGGCTAGCCTGGGCAACAGAGCAAATGTAGGGCCAGCCTGAACATCTTAGGATTGTCTCAAAATACAAAGTAGAAAGAGGGCAAGGGATATGGCTTAGTGTTATAGCACATCCCTAGCATGTATGAAGTTCCTAGGTTCAACTTCCAGTATTGTAAAATGATAGTTAAAAAAAAAAGAGGTTTTGTAGTACTAAGAGAGACTTGGTACGAAGCTATTCAGTTGTATTTATTTCTTTTCAGCCTCTATGGCCTCACGTTCCAGTCCAGGAATGAGAAGAAAAATTTCCTTAAATACATATACGCCTACAAAGATCCTCCCAACACCGCCGGCTGTGTTAAAGAGCACCAAAGCCAGCAGCAAAGCAGGTTAGAGATGTGCGTGAGTTTGTGGCTGCCGTGCAGCGGTGGTAGCAGGGGCAGCCGCTTGTCCAGTGGTGTAAAGTCCTAAACCACTGCTTTCCCATAGTGATGCTGAGCTCAAAATCTGTTGTCCTGACTCACTCACACACGTCTTTATCCATGCACTCTCCCTTCCTCTCTTGCCTTCATGTTTTCTTCTATATCTGTTAATAACATAGATCTCCTAGTCTTCTTTCTAAACTCTGTTCTGCTCTGCTAGGCCTAATACATCATTTATATTTAAATAAAACAATTCTGTTGCCCAGGGTTTTTTATCTTCCATTTGTAGTCTGGCGATGTGACTGCCAAATTCATCTCTTTTGCCAGCATCTTTGTTCTTCTGGCCAGGGTGATTGTGTGTGGATCCTTCCTTCATCCGTGGCTGCGGACAAGTTACCCCATGTCCGTGCTTTCCCCGGTGTCCAGCTCTGTTGTCTGCTCTGATGACGTTTGTCCCTGTGCTTTTCCCAGATGGGGCCCTGTTCCTGTTGTTCTCACTTTATCTTCTCTCCTGGATACCAGCTTACCTTAGAGCTCTGTGCTATCACTGTGAAAACTCATGGCTCGGGTGTCTGGATTCTTACTAAGTTTTTAATGTTTTTACATATTTTTGTATTATGAGTTTATAGTTGGATATCAGAAGGACGTATATATTAAAATCTCAGCTCTGCTACTTGTTAATCATATGTCCTGCCTCACACTAATCCTCAGTGTCCAGGAAAAAACAATCTGGGTAATGATTCTTCTACTGAATTGGCAAAAGTGACTATGCAAGGATAAAAAAAAAGTACTTGGCTACATTGTAAACATTCAGTGGATGGCAGTTTCCTTTACTGCTATTTTGCTATAGCTAACCTCCATTTCTGCCAGATAAATCTGCCTGGTATTCTTGCCTTATGAATCAGTATAAGTAGATTTAAGTCTTGTACAGTCAAATAAGGCTATACAGGGTTCAAAACTGTACATTTGTCTTAAATATAATTTTGATGCTTTTTTATACAATATAAAATTGACAATTGTACAGTTCCTTTTCCTAAGATATTAATACTGTTTTCTGTCCGTGGCAGTGAAGAAAACAGCTGAAAGGGTATGGCTTGTTTCTGTCAGCATGGCCAGGATTCAGGTGACCGGAGGTTTGCATGCTCTCGGAATTACAGGACACATGGCTGTTCTTTACGTGTTAATTATCCTATGAATGCATGGCATGAACATTTTTAAGTAACAAACTTAAAATGGTGTAGAATGTGTTTTGTGGCCCTCTTGCATTCCTCAGGTGAATGCTACTTGTTCATGATATGTGATACACACAACTCCAGGAACACAGTGGGCAACACGCAAGTGTGTGGATTTCTGTGTCACATACGAGAAGGCTTTGCTCTGTTGTTTGTGTTCAGGGTGTCCTTTTTCATAAGTGTCTGACAACTAGTTCTCCTTTTGTGTTCTCTGAATATGTTTCATAAGATTTTAATTTCCACCTGAAGCCCTTGGTAAATGAATTTTATGTTTTATTTTTATGGCAGATTTGATGCCTCACGTTTGTCAGGGAATGACTTGCTGTGTATTAAGATGTCTGCTTTGCTCATTCTTCATAGCTGTCTTAATATCTGACATACTAGCACTTGTCTTCTGCCTTTTTGTTTCCAGTTTTTGGACTTTACAAAAGACTGTCTTCTACTTGTTACTCTGCTTGCTCTATCTATTGAGTGATTTCTCCTCTTGGTTTCCGTTGACTCTCAGTATGATTATTGACAGGCCTTGTTTATTTGTTGTTGGGGTTTTGTTTTTATTTTTTTCTTTCTATCTCATGTGTATTCTATTATGCTTTATTTTGAACTAATTCAATAATCTGAAAAATTTCACTTAACTAGGTTCTTCTTTTTTTTCCAATATTCTTTTATTGATTGTTGTAAATATATCTCCTTAGCATTTCATGGTCTAATTGTGTATCATCCAAAACAATACATAGGAAGTTTTTGGCTTCCTTTACCTCTTCTTTGCTCCATCCTTCCTACATAGTTGTGTGTGTGTGTGTTAATTCCACTCACAACATAAACAATAAAATACAATGCTGTAATAGTTGCCTTAAATAATTATATTTATCATAACAAAATGAAGTGGGGACTGGGGGTACTTACTCAGATTTGCTTTTTTCCTGATATTTGTCATTTTCTCACTGGAGTCTGTGTTCTTGTCCAGTTTCATTTGCCTTTAGCCTAAACGTTTTACTATTGACCATATAGTCTGTTGACAACATAGTTATTTTATCATGACGAGAAAGGTCTTTGCCTATTCTTGCAACATAATTTTACTATCAAATTCTGGATAGAAAGGATTCCTTGCTTGGCAGTCCTGCTGATGTTTCCTCTGGTTCCCAGTGTCTCTACAAGCTCTAGCTGATTTAAATGTGCTGTGCTTACAGCGGGCTTTCAGCTTTCTCTGCCTCTGCGTGTGCCTGTGCTCTGTCTGCCCCTGACTTTCAGCAGTGACTGTGGCTGCCTCTGTTCTTCCTCCTCCTCTTCCTCTTCCTCTTCCTCCTCCTCTTCCTCTTCCTCCTCCTCCTCTTCTTCCTCCTTCTCTTCCTCCTCCTCCTTTCCTTCTCCTTTGGATTTGCATGGTAATCCTCACTGCTCTTTACTCTTCTGATTGCCTCAAATGCCTTTTAAATCCAACCAGTTTTAATTTCAGTTACTTTATTTTTATTTTTAAATTTGAAGCATTCTATTGGATTCTTCTTAGTTTTTGTTTTGAGACTTAAAGGTTTTCATTCATTATGAACATGATGATTTATTTCACTACAGATCATGAAGTTGCAGCTTTAAAAATTGTTTTTAAATTATTCATTTTCTGATTAGCCTGTGTCAGTTTTCTCCTTTACAAGAAAGATGTTTTCTGTTCCTTGCTATATTAAATATTTATAATACCATATATTAATCTTGTGTATTAAGTAACTTTACAATTAAATCCTAGCCATCATAAATGATATGTTACAAAAGCTTTAGATTCTGGTATTTCAATTATATTTCCACAAAGAATATTGTTTTATTTTAAAAGTAAAGAGTTAAATTTGCCAAACTCAGATTGTAAAATGACGTCCTTGAAGTGGCCAATGACTCAATATTCAGTTCTTTCTTTTCTTGTCGCCTGAGCCACCTGAGGCTTTCTGTGCATGCAGTAGGTTGATCACAGTTCATGTGTGAATTACAGTCTTGCCCTTTCTGTCAGTTTCACTTATCATTGTGTGTTTCTTCATACTAGTAAGACTGTTACGCTAGAGATTTAGCCAAGTTCTGTGATAAACGGTTCTCAGATAAAAGCTATTAGGAAGGAGCGATGGAAGGCCACTCTTGCTGCTTTCTCCTTACACATGTTGATTCTGTCACTTTCTGTTGTCCTGATATGCTGTCGTTAAGGTGATTGCAGGTCATGAAGAAATCTCAGCCTGACAAGCATGTACGTGTATAGTAGAGGTATGACTTCATTTAGATGAGCTCTCTGACCAGGCCTGGCCCTGATGTGGGTTCTGAGTTGAGAGGGAGTGCCAGCCTCCCAACATAGTAACGAGATCAAAGGCATAGGACGATAAGGTTTCTAGAGATGAAATGACATCCAGTGTTAAGCAAGTTTTGTTTATATTTCCTGTCAAATATGAGCAGGGACAGTTCTAATGGGCAGTTGGATTTCTATACGAGGAGCTAAGGAGAGAGGCCAGGCCACAAGTATGAATGAGATCAGTAGAATGGCTTGTACTTACAGCGATGGGAAGTGAGTATTTGCCATGAAGAATACAGAGTGAACCGAAACGCTGGTTTTAGGAACACAGTCTGTTTGTTGTTACTTTTGTATATTTGTGTTGACTTCTGAAAAGTCGGTGTTATATTGATAGCCTTCGATATCACAACTGTAACACACATAGCCACATTGCCCACCAGCATTCTCTTAACCCTGATGACTTGTGCAAATCCCAATGGCACTGGTTCTCTCTTCTGTTTGTATAGCAGTCGGCGGACCATCTCTGGCAATGGCTTCCCACACCTCATCTCGGAAGAAGAGCTTAAGTAGCAAAACTGAGGGCCATGAACCCAAGAAAAGCACTGGGAAGAAAAGATGAGCACACACCAGAACCGGAAGTTCCCGTGCTTAGAAAGGGACTTGTTGCTTAGCAAAGGATGTCTAAGAGATCTTGACTGATGCTGGTCAGAGCCAGCTTCATGTGTTACCATGCTTTACTTTATACATCTGTGTATTTCTTTAAACACCTCGAAAGCTAGAGGACCTTCTGTTTTTAATTCAGACAAGAAGCATTGGCAGGATCTAGAAATGTTCAAAATAATGTCTGTCCGCTTTGTGTAACGAAATTCCTGACAACTGCTATCGCTGTCACTGTGATGATTCCCACGTGCCTGTGGCAGAGACAAAGGACACAGAAATCCAGCTGACGGGTACCAAAGTGCGCTCTCTTCAGGTGCCTCTCTACACACTTGCATTTCTACAGGATTGCACTTAGTGAGATTGGACAGGCAAGGTCACGTGTTGATGAATTTTTTAAAAAGTACATTTCCAAAGAGACTTCGTTGACCATTAACATTAGAATCCTTTTGTCATTGTTACAGTAACATATGCTGCAATATTTATTGACTGGATTATATAGACCATGAATTATTTTTTCAATTTGTGCTTTGAATTTTTTATTGTGAATTATTTAAGATATTACAAATGCAGGTGGGAGAACTATACCTTTATACACATAAATTTACAAGTTAATCTGTAGAAAATATTTTCTTTATACATTTCTTTACAATCAAGAAAAATTTCTTGGTTCATCAAGAAAATTTTTTTTCTGTATTAGCAAGAGGGGCATTTTTAGAGTTCCTTTTATGAACTGTAACTGCTAAATTTGTAAATCTTACACTTGATTTTTTTGAGTTTTTCTTGAGACCTATGGACTCAGATCTAAAATGGAGTTCTGCTGTTAGTGTCACCCACGGTGTATTTCCTGTGTTTTCATTCTTATGTCCAGTGTCACCCATGGTGTATTTCCTGTGTTTTCATTCTTATGTCCAGTGTATTTGCTGATTTCACCAAGAAAACTCAAAAAGATTAAACATTCGTAGTAAGTAAATGGTGTTTACAAATGATGAGATTTGGAAGAAAGATTGAGGTGACTATTGTAATTTCATCTAATATTTTTAAAAAGGACATCATTTTCCTTGGTGCTTTTTCTCCTTGATGCACAAATAATTGTTTAAAAAATTTGAAATTACTCACAAACTAAACAGCCTGCTAAATAGAACTCTCAAACATTGGATATGCTGTAACTTAAGGTAGTGAGCTGTATTTCGAGCGTATGTTTAGAAGTACTGGACCCTTATTGTATAAATAGTTATTGTAATTCTTCTAAAGAGACTTCTAACCTTAAGTCATCTTATGAACTGACTTCTAGAGAATAGGCACATTATATTATCTCAGTGGTTTAAAAAGGGATGAGATACAGCAGTTCCAAATATATACAAATAAGTAAGTTCATATACTTCACTTGAATGTAAATGGATTCTATGGTGATAAATCTTGTAAACAATTGAATGTATGTACGTTTTCTATATGTGAATATGTGGTTAATGTACTCATGGGGTGTGAGGAGACTACTTTTATTTTTTAAGTGGAATGAATTAAAATTCTTTTTAGAATAAGAGTGACTTGAATTTAAAGCATTTTATTTTTGTTCTTTCTTTTATGTTTTGAAATAGAAAATCTCCAGAAGCATTTTCCATTAAATACTATTTAATAAAACTCACGAATGAGCATGCTCATAGCAGTGTGTTGTCCTCTGCCCGATGATACTCAGTTTCCTCAGTATCGTTCAGCAATTGTGGCTTTTCCTTATTCACCCAAATCAATACTGTTGCTTTGTAGACTCATCACTTTGCAAGAATCTTAGAACTGTTTTTTCAAAACACACTATCAGAGAGTCAGTTTCATAACAGCAAAATAAAGTCACCACCATTTATGCAAGTTTATCTGAAATAGCTGTTTCCAACAGTACTCAGGAGATGTGGGATTTGAGAGTTTTTAAGTGCTAAAACATATTGTTGGGTTTTTTAAATTTTTATTTGTTTATTTACTTTTGGGGTTGGTTTGCTTTTATTTTTTGCTGCCCAGTTTTCCAGCCACCAAAGAAATGAGGAAGCCAAGCTTGAGGGGTTGTCACCTCACCTTGAGCTGTTAGTCTTAGTAATTTCATTCCTTCCTTTACCCTCAGGAATCCTGTATCTCGGGCCTAATAGCCTGTTGGCAGACCCTGCAGAACTGCTGTAATAAGGAACATAGTCCATTCTGAATGACAAACAAACTCAAGAGGGCATCACAGCAGTTTTGTATTAAAAAGAAATGTGCTGAACAGTTTTTAAGTCACGAACAGAAAATCGAGGCAGAAAGGAAACGGTAACGTGGCAGAGTACATGGCACTGTCCTTGATGTTTGTACAGTGCAGAAACACGATAGGTGACAGCCATGAAGAAAATTAAAGGTTCTGAGAGGAGTCTGATGTAAAACTCAGGGCTGTTTGGAGCCCTTAACTGGAGGCAGGGCTTCTACAGAAGGAAAAGGAGAGGTGAGGGTAAATAACACAGGATGTTTGAAAAAGCCATAGGAAGAATATATATATATATATATATATATATATATATATATATATATATATATATGAGACTTAAATTGAGCTATGTCATATGCCACCTGGAGTGATAATATTTCATCCAAAAGCCATAGCCTAGCTAGCAAAAAAACCTAGTTCCAGAAATGGGAAGCTTGTCTCAAGTTGTTGGTTGGAGTAGAATAAGAGATTCCCAAAGCACTATAGGATATTGCTGTTGTCCTAGGTTGCCTCCCAGAACCTGAAGGACCTAATTGCTAAATATACCACACATTTTGGACATAGGACTTGAGGGAATCACTGTGGGGACTAGAGATAAGAGTATCCAAAGGTCCTATGAAAGCTGCCAAGATAGATAAGACGTTAATAATCCTAACCAGCTATAAACCCATGAATCATAACAGTGACTAGCCCAGCAAGATATTCCCAGTGGTACAATAGTAGCACTTGTATCTTGGGAACAACCAATAGCTGTATAATTGGTCTTGAGGCCAACTCACTGGAAGGGAAGTCCTGCCTAGTTCTATGAACCAAGTTAACTACCTGTGACTGCAGACATCACGAACCCCAGAAGATAACCGATGACTGCCTCTCCTAAACAAGTACACTTTCTAAATACATTCTAAATATTTATCCTTTTTCCAGCAGATGAGTATAGGTCGCTTACCTCATCAGCAGATTCTTCTTGTAGTAGATGGAGATTGTTACTGATTCTGGAGTGCTAGATGCCAATTAATGAGTCTGCAGTGCAAACCCCTACACGCCTGAGGTTGAGGGGACATTGCGGAAGAGAGGGCAGAAAGAGCTGGAAGCCTGATAGGGAAGCTGCACGCATGACATTTCAGGAATATGGTTGCCTAAACAAGACTTGAAAAATGACGACACTCTTTGACATACCAACATGGATGGGAGAAGTTTCACAAGGCCTCGCCTCTTGAAGGGCTACAGACAATCCTTGGGTTCTTAGAGAATAAATGTTCTCCAGTGATGATCATCCTTCTTCAGGCCCAAAGCACATGTATATACAAGCAATACTAACTGGACTTAGCAAGTTCAGTCAATGGCTAGAAGGGCAGGAGCATGGGGCGAGAGTGAGAGGTCATGGGTCCGAGGGAATGAGGAAAGGAGGGGAGGGGAGGGAGAGAGGAAGAATTGTAAATACAATAGTCAGGTATGAAATTCTCATTTATTTAATAAAAGTTAGCTAATGAGAAAGTGTTTTGATTAGGACCACCCGGGTTTCTAGAGTTTTTACTTCCCACTGTCAATGTAGTTTCATGCTAGAGCTAAGCCAAGATTTCACTTGTTTGATGTTCATGCTTTGTTAGGAGGTTCTCTGTCTCCTGTGAACGTTACAGACTGCTTTATTAACACCATTTTCCTATTGCCACATTGTCTGGACGGCATGGAGTACCCTGTTCTTGTTTTGTGGGGGATGGGACCTCTACTACAGGAGCTGCCGCTCCAGCCCCTCTCTTTTTCGTGTGGCCATACACACTGAGATTCATCCCTCTTGAAAGAGAACGAGCAAAAACCATTTTCCTTTTTTCTCGAAAGCTGGGCACCAAAATATTACCACATGAAGCTCCATCATATTTCTATTTGTGTTTATGGAAGACCCAAATTCTCTCTTTAGAATATATGATATTCTAAACTACATTCCTTTATGTATACTATATATTTTTAATGAATCATTGTATATTCTCTCTCTCTCTCTCTCTCTCTCTCTCTCTCTCTCTCTCTCTCTCTCTCTCTCTCTCTCTCTGTGTGTGTGTGTGTGTGTGTGTGTGTGTGTGTGTGAATCATTGAGATTCACTAGTTACTTCCCCTTTGACCTTTGTACCATGTTATGGATAGAAATAGCAAAATCAAAATCTCCACTTAGGAATTTCTCTCCATTCTTTTAATCTTTGGTTTTACCTTACTCTTTATTTGTGGCTGTTTCGTAGCACATATAAATTATTTATGACCATTTTAAGTTGTACTCTTACCCTAAAATATCATTTTACCCTATCGAGTGCTCTGAACCCTAAGTGGTTATGTATTGTGTTTATGGCCTATGATTTTGTTTGTATTCATATGTTATATTGGTTGTACTCCTTTTGTAGGAGTTTTCATATAATTTACAATAGACTTTGCTTTAAAACTAATATTAAGATCTCTTGCAAGAGGTTTGTATAATCCATGTATTTGTGATGTACCTTTGGAGGCAAAGCTTTCTGGTACTGTTGTCTTTAAACTTTTCATGTTTCTGTAACCATAATTAGTGGAGAAGGAACTACCAGTTAAAACTGACTTAAACTGTTAAGACAGTCAGTATACATTTCTTAAGGTCTAAAGGCAGAGTTGGCTCCAGCCATCTTGCTATCTGCAATTATATTACTAGTGGCCTCTGTTGTCTAGCTATCTCCACTGAGGTAACAAACTTTATCACAACAGTGTTTCACTTCTGCTTATGAGCTAGCTTTCAATGGCATTTAGGGCTACAATCCTTCCTTGTTCATAACTAGCCCAGCAAAAATGAAGACAGTTTTCCCCCAGTAATGAAATGGCCACTCATTGAGTATAGTCAGAACAACTAGTTTGACCACCTATCTGTCCTCGCCCATGTTAATAGCATTCATGGGAAATTGCATGAACCTGGAGCTGATGACCAATAGGCCCATCAGAAGCCTCAGCACCGACACTTTGAACAAGATAACTGATCTGTTTAATGATACTGAGCAGCAACATCTGTGAGAAATTGAGGTGCCACAGTAGTCATTTAAGGTAAGGGACCAAGATGAAGGAGTTAAAAAACAGAGTACCCTAGGCTCCTGTCCCATCTCCCTCTGGTGGACAGGCATGAGGACTGGTAATCCGTTGCTATCACTGATAGCAATGAACTTCATAAATTCACTGATGTGCAATGAACAACACCTTACTGCTTTGTGGCCTCAAGTGGGGAAGTGGGAGAAAACAGCCGAGTGGAGGAACCCTCAGTCAAGGCCTTGAAGTAAATAGAGTGCCTGGCTGGGGTAAAGCTGGGTCCCTGCAGACATTGCTGTGCTCTGAGCTTAAGCCTTCCCTCTTGACCTGAACTATACCAGGACTACCTTCCCGTGAGTAAGCCTGTAAAATCACACAGGACTTGGAGCTGGAGCTGACATATCCTAGTCTGTGCACTACATGCCAGTAACACCCCTCCCCCCCCCAGATAGCCAGGCAAAAGGGTATACACATTATCAAATGTATCCTACTTAGAAACACATATGATTATGTATGGGAGAGAGAAGAGCATAACCCAAATAATACTCTGATAGGAATGGGAAGGGGATGGGACGGGTAATGGCTGAATACCAGCAGTGTCTCTATGCACCACTTGTGAGCATGTCTGCTGGTGTTGGCTTGTCCCATTAAAGGCTGTCATCGTAACTACAAACCATAGGCTGGCTGTGGCCTCACTGCTATACCCAGCACCCAACCAGTCAGTAGGTCTGCACTTCGATTCAACTGCTGTGTTAGTTTGTTGGCTTCTCCACTTGCAGCTTCTGTTATTGATCTCTTTGCCCACACATAAGCTCATCATTTGACGTGCTATGCCTGAACCCCCAGCTCATCAGGATGATGAAATTATTCCACCTGGTCACCCTTTGCCCTTTTCTTTCATCCGCTGTTTCTTGCACACTGGTTGCCAGCACGGCTCTATTTTCTTCTTTCCATTTTGTTTAGGAACTCGGCTGATGCTGCTGTTCTTTTTGTGGCTTTGCCACACTGTTTCTGCTTACCTCTGTCTGCACACTCCGTTCATTTTCTTACCCAGCGTGGTATATGACTGGATATTTGGTCACAGTCTCCATGCGTTCAGTGGATCCGTTTTCTCAGTTGAGTTGGTTTTCCTCCACAGAATAAATGCCACCATTTCTCCTGCTCGTTTCCCCCATTTCTTGGACTGATTTTGTATAAGCACTGCATCTTCATTCTTAATTGCTACTTATCCTTAGGTAATAAACGTCTTTTTCATCTTATCTGTACAGTTTGTGGGGCACCAGTTGGAGCTAACACAAAACTCCCTCTTAAAGCAAAGCTCCTTAGGAAAGGACCGTGAGCCTGAGGGATCTGACAGCTTTTATTTTCTTTCAGGCGGCGAGGAATCAGAGCTGCAGGGATGTTCAGCCTTAGTCTCTTTCCTTCTCTCTGCCTCAGCTGCAGGCTGGCTGCTGCTTTCTGTTTGGCATGGCTGTAAGGCATGTACCATATAATTGTGTTTTGCTCCGCAGCCTGACACATGTATGACGGTGGTCCCATACAACTGTAATGGACCCAAAACATTCATACACCTAGTAATCCAGTGCAGGGTTTTACCCACATGTTGGTAATTTTTTTTTTTAATGATGCTGATATAAACAAACTTACTGGGCTGCAAGTCCTATAAAAACACTGCACACTCAACTGTAAATAACACGTAGGACCTAATAGTCATAATATTCTAATAGTGATAATATGTCACTCTTATTAATGTATGTTTTTGCTATTTTACAGAAGAGCTACTTATTATCAGTCATTGCCACTAAACAGAAGGCTGTGGGACGCAGGCGGTGGTGGTCCCACGTTTCTTAGATTTATTGCATCTTGAGATGTTTGCTTGCTCATTTCTTTATACACAGGGTGTCACCGTGTAGACCAGTGTGGTGTCGACCTCATGAATCTCCCATTTCAACCTCTGAATGCTAGGGTTAAGGGAGCGTGTCACTGCATCTGGACTATCACTTCTTTCCTTTTTGAAAAATAAAATAGATTTCTGTAATTTTTTAGAATTACAACCTACGGCAAGGAAAAAAAAAAAAAACAAAAACAAACCTATACAAAATTTCTCAGTGTCTTCAAATTCCTGGAAGGTTACTCTCTGAAATTCAGAAACAGTAAGTCAGCATGCCCAGCTATTCTTCGAGCTTTCAAAATTATGTTATTTTTGCTTACTCTCCTAACAGTCTTCATATTCAGATTGATGGAATTCTCTTCTACAATATCCACACAATGCTAAGTTTTCCCAAGGACATGTTTCTCAGTTGTGTTCCTGCAGTTGGGTGGTTCCTGGTGTTTCCTCAGCAGGCTTGCTTCTGGTACTGCGTGGTGACAGGAAATGCTTTGTGGTATACACTCGTCCTTCCTCCATCATTTAGACAAGGAGCTGGTATCGCCCCTTATGTTAGCCATCAGCGCTGGTACCACCCCCCCCGTTAGCCATCAGCACTGGTACCCCCCACACGTTAGCCATCAGCACTGGTACCCCCACACACACATTAGCCATCAGCGCTGGTACCCCCCCCCCCCACGAGTTAGCCATCAGCACTGGTACCCCCCCCCACCACGAGTTAGCCATCAGCACTGGAAACTATCATCACTTGCTATATGAAGAGTTCATCACCCCCTCCATGCACCTTCCAATTTGAATTTCACTTGGCGGCCCTGGCTCCTCAGAATTGAGGCCAAAGCTCCTTTAATTGTTTTTGAGGACAGTTTTTATTTCTATTTTTGTATCTGACGTTTGTTTATTATTGAAAACAGATTTTTTTTTGGTCCATTTTTCAACTAGGCATCCCTTTTTCCCCTCATAACAAATTTTGACGAATGATAGCCCCACCTAGAGTAGGCCGTTGTCAGAATCGAATAAAATGACCTTTAGTTCACTGTAAGGTGAAAACCAAATCTGAGCCACTGTTTGAGTCTTCTGCTATTAGGGTTGTATACATTGTACAAATGTCAGCCAGACCTCTGGTTTTGGTGGCATTTTAACATTTTTAGAGCCAAGGATGCTCTCCTCACTTTGGAAACTATTGTGAATGCATGTGTTGCCAAGGGAACAGCTTGTGTGGTAACAATCTAATAGATAACCCCGCCCCCCCATCAAGGTTACTCTAGAATTTCCATATTTTTCGGGAAAAAAATCTTTAAAATGAAACAGTGCAATCTCAGAACAGTGTTGGAGGAAACAAGAAAAGCCTCGCAAATCGCCATGTTTACTGTTGAACACAGGCACAAGCCCCCATGCATGAACTTCGTACTGTACCCATGGAGTTACCCTGCGGGATGATGGAAGCACCGTTTGGATGCCCATTTTAAAAGCCCTTATAATGATGTGGCATGAGGACAGCAGGGTCTGTGGACGGTGCTTCAGGAGCACTCGCTACATGGAAAAGTTTTTTTTTTTTTTTTTTTTTTTTTTTTTTTTTTTTTGTTTTGTTTATGAAAACGCCTTCTGGAAATGTTGCTGCTTTTAAAAGCCCATTTCCTTAAGCGAGTCAGTGCTCAGGAGAAAGCTCAAGAAAAGAGGGTGGATGGATAGATCGACATACAAAAAGGAAAACAGGAAGCAAGGGATGGGCGAAGCAGAACGATCCACAGTTAGATCATCAGGAAGCACTCTTGCTCAGGAGAGAAAGCAGAAGCCATACGATTTAACGTCTGTCTTCTGACTCTACACGAAAACGCCGACTTGTCCTGTAGCTCCCTTCCATGCTGAAAATAAGAAACTCGCATGCTTCAGAAGGACATCTAGAACCGTGTAAGTCACTTGCCATGTGCACGTGGTAGACTCCCCAGGATGGGGGAGCAGAGAGGAAGCCAGGCCTTTGGTCCTGCTACAGAACAGACACAATCTGCTTCACCTGGGGAAATACGATTTGAAAAGTTAAAACTGATAGACTGAAAGCTCAAGAAAAACATGGAACCCTTTCAAAAACTCTAAAAGAAAGGAAAGCGTCCGGTTTGGAGTCAGAGGCGTTCAGCCGCACCAAGCGTGCAGGCTTGTCTGCAGGCTTGGCAGGAGAGTAAAGCACCAGCCATGCATGAGTGGATGTGTGCTGTTTCGTAGTGGTGATGTTTGGTGGTATGTTCTCTGAATCTCTCCAGGCATGTGGCGGAAGGAAATGGGAGAAAGCAAATCTCAGTTTTCTTCTCAACTCTCACTCTGTTTACCTGGGAAACCCTGCAAGCTCCTCATTCTGCCAGGTCTTGCTTTTCTTACCTGACCCACAGGTTCACCTGAGGTTCGGTAACTTCAAAGTCCATATGGCTTGCTTTTCCGTTCCCTCTTCCTTAGAATTCTGGGACATTTCTGGTTCTTCTATTATCACTGCCTCCCTCTGTCATCCTGGTGAGCATGGTTTTGAGCACTTGCTTAAAGAACATAACCAGAAAGTGGATGGTTCCCATTCCCGTTATCACTTCCTCTTGTTCCTCAGCGCTGTTCCGAGCAGTGTTGTGAGGATGGAATTGATTTAGATGATAGCTTCCTGTTATTATGTAGAATATGCATAGTTCTGAGTATTAGTTGGTATCATAAGTGCTAGCTAGTTTTTATATTATCCAATTAAAACATAGGTATGGGTATATTTCTGCTACACCACCACCAACAAATATGTCCAGGGTCAGTCCTTGTAGGCATACATTCCTATAACCTAAATGCAGATGCACGTAAGGGAATTTTTAGTGTTCAGGATGTGTTCAATATTCCAACCATGTGTGATGGATTAGCCTAGTCTGATTGGCTATGAAGAGACACCACAAACCTAAGGCAATTCTGAGAAGAAATCACTTAACTGGGGGGCTTGATTACAGCTTTAGTGGACAAGTCCATGATCATCATTGTAGGGATGATGTAGGCAGGCAGACAAGGTACTGGAGCAGAGAGAGAAAGGGGGAGGAAAGAAAGGGAGGGAGGGAGAGAGAGGGAGGGGGAGGGAGGGAGGGAGGGAGGAAGGGAGATTGTGTCTGTTATAGGACTTCCAAAACACACCCCCTCCAACAAGACCATACCCTTTAATCCTTCCCAAATAGTTCCACTAACTGGGGACTAAGCATTGCCAATGAAGGACATTCTCATTCAAACCACCTCATCAAATGTACTGTGGGAGGGATTGCTAGATCTAGGATCTGAAATTCTTACCAAACTAAACCAAACAATAGATTACGAAAACACAGTGATCTTCCTGTGCTAAATATAAAGGTGGCCTTTTTAAACACACAATGTCCTTGGACTTTTTTACTTTACTTTAAAGGCTGATAAGACCACATTTGGAAGCTATTCCCATGGTAGCCCATAAACAGGCTCTAAAAAAAAACCTCTAGTGTGTGCTAAGTGAAATAATGTATACATTCTAATGAGTGTATTCTAGATGACTATGCTCATTGATAAGCATATGGACATAAGTGGACATCTTGTTTCCATTTAGAAGGGAACTTATAATCTGGTATGTGACCACACACTCAGAAGCAATCATTGTCTATGACAAAATGGTGTTTACAACTAGTTTGCCCATTACAGGCACTCTGTCCCATCAGGTCATCACTCTGTCCCTGCCTCAACCTGCTCTGCGTCTCATTTTCAAAGACAATTCCTTCCAAGTCCTCTATCTTTTCTCCAGATATTTGCCTTCACATTTTTATATACTAGTTATGTAAGATGATGTTTTGATTCATTGGTTTTGCTAGTGTGTATTGACTTCTCATTTAGTGAGAGAATTTAACTTTGTAAACCCCACTCTTCTCCCAGCGGTATGCTATTGTTAAGTCATTAGTCAGAGCTTCACAGAAAGGCTGTGTAAATACTGCTCATTTCTAAGCCCAGGCGTTTGATGATTCCTTGTATAACATTTGTTTCTGCTTAGTGTGCCATTGTCTCTCACTCGGTAAATATGTTTCACATTCAACATGACTGATTAGATTCATTGTTCTCCATGAATATTTTCTTTCTGTTTCTTGTTTTTAGATTTTGGCCTGGAAAACAAGAGAAAAACAGCAGAAATTCAGAAATAAATCCAGTGTCCTCTCACTGTATATGAGTTGTGCTAAGAATTCAAAATTAATGAGAAATTCATAAAATTCTATTTTAAGCTGTCTAGGACACATTTATAGTCCAACATGGGACAAATAAATGCAAAATACATTATGACATTTAACCAAGTAGATAAAAGTAATAAAATCCTGTATCTATATCTCAACACCATAAAGGCAGTTTACAGCAAGCCCACAGCCAACATCAACTAAAATGGAGAGAAACCTAAAGCAATTCCGCTGAAATCAGGACAAGACAAGGCTGTCCACTCTCTCCAAACCTATTCAGTATAGTTGAGGTTCTAACTAGTGCAATATGACAACTGAAGATCAAGGGAATACAGATTAGAGAGAAAAGTCAAAGTATCTTTATTTGTAGATGATGTGATGACACACATAACTGACTCTAAAATTCCACTGGGAAACTCCTACAGCTGATAAACACTTTCAGAAAAGTAGCTAGATAAAAAATTAACTCTCAAAACCCAGTAGCCTTTCTAAATAAAAATGACAAACATACTTAGAAAAATGTCAGGGAAACGGTGTCTTTCACAATAGCCCAAAATAATATAAAATACCTTGAGTTAACTCCAGTCAAGCAAGCAAAATATTTGTCTGATTAAGAACTTTAAGAAATCAAAGAAAGAAACTGAAGAAGATATCAGAAGATGGAAAGATTAATTTAGTAAAAGTGGGCATCCTACCAAAAGCAATCTACAGATTCAATGAAATCCACATCAAAACCCCAATACAATTCTTCATAGATCTTGAGATTTTTCTAACCTGTATGAGTCTGTGGATTGTAATTTGATTATCATTTACTTAACAGCTAATATCCACTTATAATGAATACACACTATCTTTCTCATTTTATGTTACCTCAGGATGTTTCTCGCTGCATTCATTTGCCTGCAGATTTCATTAATTTGTTGAAAATTTTGTGATATCATTTTTTTAACTGCTAAGTAACACTCCATTGTGTGAATATACCTCCGTTTTCTATTCTTCAGCTTAGGGACATCTAGATTGTTTCCAGTTTCTGTCTCTTATGAATAAAGCTACGACAGAAATAGTTGAGCAAGTGACCTTGTAGAAGGATGGAGGGCATTTTATGTAAACAAGAGTGTTATCATTAGGTCTTGAGGTACAACAATTTCAAATTTTCTGAGGAACCTCCATATTGATTTTTTAGTGGCTGTACAGGTTGGCACTCCCGCTGCAATGGAGGAATGCTTCCCTTCCTCCACATCCTCACCAGCATGAGCGGCCACTTAGGTTATTGATCTTAGCCATTCTGACAGGTGTAAGATGGAATATTAAAGTAGTTTTGATTTTCACTTCCCTAATGGCTAAAAGTGTTGAATATTTCCTTAAGTGTTTCTCAGAGATTCCTCTATTGAGAATTCTCTCCTTATATCTATATTCCAATTTAAAATAGGATTATTTTGTTTGTTGATGTCTAGTTTCTTGAGTTCTTTTTTTAGTTTCAAGGAGTCCCATTTATTAATGGTTGATCTTAGGGCCTGTGCTGTTGGTGTTGTGTTCAGAAAGTTGTCTCCTGTGTCATGACAATGCATTCAAGGCTGTTCCTCATTTTCTTTTCTACCAGGGCCAATGTGTCTGGCTTTCTGTTGAGGTCAGGGAAAGGAAAATAGAATAGATTGTGTGGGTGGACTGGTGGGGGGTGGGGACCGGAGAGGGATGTATCAAGTTGCAGGGGGAGGGATGGAAGGAAAGAGTCCCAGGGGTCATTTGGGACAGTATGGAAATTTAGTACAGTAAAATTTCTTGGAATCTATGAGGTTGACCCTATTGAGGACTCTAGTCATGGAGGGTATGGAGTCTGAACTGGCCGTTGTTTGTACACAGGCAAGGCTTCTGATGGTGGAACTGGGTTACAGCTGGTTGAGTGGTTTGCCAAAGAGGTGCTGTAGAGATCCCTGAACAACCCAGGCTGAAGCCAGGACAGAAGGTTGACCTCAGCAAGTGGGCAACAGGGCCCGATTGCCAAGAACAATTTCCACTCAGATCGTTGAACATAGAGAGTTCAAACTAGTGCAGGCTTGCAGCCTTCACCCCTACATTCCAGTCTCTCTGGCACAAGGAGATACTCTGAAGCCTACAGAAAAAGAAACCTGGAAACCAACCCAGCCACAAAACCCTGCACTTACAATGTGTCCTGCCTTGAAAATGTGCTGGGGCAGTGATGGCACAGAACATGTGGCAGTGGCCAACCAATGGTTAGTTTAACTTGAGAGCCACCCTATGAGAGAGAACCCATGCCCTATGCTGCCTAGATGGTCAGGAACAGGAGACAGGATAACCCAGAGACTTAGGGGAGAACCAAGCACAACTGGCAAAAAAAAAAAAAAAAAAAAAAGAAAGAAAGAAAAATCAATAAAATGATTCCTAATGATATTCTGCTATACTCACAGATGGGTGCCGTGTCCAGTAGACATCAGAGAGGCTTCCTTTGTTAGTAGATGGGAATAGTTGTAGAGACCTGCAGACAGACATTATGCAGAGAGGGTGTGTGTGTGTAAATTGGAGGTGCCCATTGGATCCCTCCCTTCGGAGCTTGAGAAACCAGGAAGAAGATGGGCAGGAAAGATTGTAGGAGTCAGAGGGAATGGAGGACATCAGGAGATGATGATCACAGATTGAAGCAGCAAGCATGGGGGCTGAATGTGTCTGCATCCTGTCCTCTGTGTATATGTTCTAGTTGTTAGCTTGGTGTTCTTGTGAGACTCCTACCAGTGAGAATAAGTGTGTCTCTGACTCTGTTGCCTGCTCTTGAGATTTTTTCTCCAGTAGGCTTGCCTTGTCCAGCCCTGATATGAGGGCATTGCCTTGTCTTATTGTATCTTGTTTTGTCCTGCCTGGCTGTCACCGCTTAGAGACCTGCTCTTTTCTGAAGAGAAAACAGAGGGGAGAAGGTGGATCTGATGGAGAGGGGAGGTGGGGGGGGCGGCTAGGAGAAGCAGAGGGATGGCAAACTGTAGTTGGGATGTATTGTATGAGAGGAGAAGCTATTTTCAAGAAAAAAGAAAGACAATTTGCAGCTTCATATGGAAAGACAAAACAAAACAACAACAACAAAAAACTCCTAGGATTACTAACACAATTTTGAAAATAAATAAAAAAAATAAAGAACTGATGGAGGTAACACCATCCTTGATATCAAATTGTACTATGACAGCGTGCTATCAGCACAAAAACAGACGTGTTGATCAATGGAATCGGATTGATGTCCCAGACACAAACCACCTACATTTTTATAAAGAAGCAAGAAATATACACTGGAAAAAAGACAACATTTTCAGCAAATGGTACTAGCCAAACTGAATAGCTGCATGTAGAAGAATCCAAGTAGATTAAAAATTATCACCCTACACAAAGATTAACTTTAAATGTATTAAAGACCTCAACATAAAACCAAACACATTGAACCTGATAGAAATGTGATAGAGAGAAGATTGGTCTCACTGGCACAGGAAAAGACTTTCTGAATGGCATACCGTTAGCACAGGCACTAAGATCGACAATTAGTGTGTGCGATCCCATGAACCTGCAAAGGGCAGTGTCATTCAGACAGTGGCAGCCTATAGAATGGAAAAAGTTTTCTTTTTAACCAAGTCTATATCTGATAGAGGCTATCCAAAATATGTAAAGAACTAAAGGAACTAGATGTCAAATAAATAAACAAAAACTATTGAAAATGGGGCACTAATCAGAGAATTCACAAAAGAAAAAAAATAAAATAGCTAAAAAATAGTCAAACAAATGTGAAACATCCTTAGTCATCAAGGAAATGCAAATCAAAACTACTTTGAAATTTTATCTTACAGCTATTAGAATGACTGAGGTCACTAGAACAAGGGACAGCTCATGCCCATGAGGATATGGAGCAAGGAAAACATTTAGCATTGCTGGTGCAAGTGCAAATTGCTACAGGCAGTATAGAAATCAGAGCAGAATTTACTTCAGGCTATATTACAGTTGGACAGATAACCAAAGGAAACTTCATCCTACTTAAGAGAAACTTGTTCAACTATCGTTACTGCTGCTCTGTTTATAATAGCCAGACATTAGAAATAAGCTAAATACCTTCAACAGATGAGTGCATAAAGAAAATGTGGCACATTTATACAGTGGAACACTACTCACTTGTCCAAAAAATAACAAAATTCACAGGTAATTGGATGGAGCTAGTGTATTTTCGTCAACCTGTTTTCGATCGTGGATTATGTCTCAGGTAAAAATTTAGAAATTAGTTCTTACTTTTATAGTACACACTTATGTGCCTGTTCACTCATTTATTGGTTGTAGAGAAGGTCATTTTGACTGCAGAACAAAATCATACGCTTTTGTTATCTTAAAGTCACTTTCTGGCTCTGATCTTTCTTATGTGGAATATTGCCTGCCCCAATAGAGATCCAGGATTTTGTGGGTTGTCCACGGGACAATAGGAGAAATTATTTGAGATAAAATATTTAATAAACAATTGGGTCTTGGAACCAGGAGTCCATTAAACAGGTTTTTAAATTCTCCACTAATGATACTTCTGATCATTTAAAACAAATACATGACTCCAGGAAATGCAGTGACTACTGTTCCTTCCAAGTTTATTTGACCATGCATCCTTTTCTCCTGAATGTGACACTGTGGGAAATAAAGATGCAGAAGTTGAGATTAGCATAGACATTTAGGAATGCTTTTTAAAATTGAGATGGCACACTAGATATGCACTGCCCATGGTGATGTGCATCTAGATATGCACTGTCCATGGTGATGTGCATCTAGATATGCACTGTCCATGGTGATGTGCATCTATAGATATGCACTGCCCATGGTGATGTGCATCTGGATATGCACTGTCCATGGTGATGTGCATCTATAGATATGCACTGCCCATGGTGATGTGCATCTAGATATGCACTGTCCACGGTGATGTGCATCTATACATGGTGATGTGCATCTAGATATGCACTGTCCATGGTGATGTGCATCTAGATATGCACTGTCCATGGTGATGTGCATCTATAGATATGCACTGTCCATGGTGATGTGCATCTAGATATGCACTGTCCATGGTGATGTGCATCTAGATATGCACTGTCCATGGTGATGTGCATCTATACATGGTGATGTGCATCTAGATATGCACTGTCCATGGTGATGTGCATCTAGATATGCACTGTCCATGGTGATGTGCATCTATAGATATGCACTGTCCATGGTGATGTGCATCTAGATATGCACTGTCCATGGTGATGTGCATCTAGATATGCACTGTCTATGGTGATGTGCATCTATAGAGATGCACTGTCCATGGTGATGTGCATCTAGATATGCACTGTCCATGGTGATGTGCATCTAGATATGCACTGTCCATGGTGATGTGCATCTATAGAGATGCACTGTCCATGGTGATGTGCATCTAGATATGCACTGTCCATGGTGATGTGCATCTATAGATATGCACTGTCCATGGTGATGTGCATCTATAGATATGCACTGCCCATGGTGATGTGCATCTAGATATGCACTGTCCATGGTGATGTGCATCTAGATATGCACTGTCTATGGTGATGTGCATCTATAGAGATGCACTGTCCATGGTGATGTGCATCTAGATATGCACTGTCCATGGTGATGTGCATCTAGATATGCACTGTCCATGGTGATGTGCATCTAGATATGCACTGTCCATGGTGATGTGCATCTATAGAGATGCACTGTCCATGGTGATGTGCATCTATAGATATGCACTGTCAATGGTGATGTGCATCTATAGAGATGCACTGTCCATGGTGATGTGCATCTAGATATGCACTGTCCATGGTGATGTGCATCTAGATATGCACTGTCCATGGTGATGTGCATCTAGATATGCACTGTCCATGGTGATGTGCATCTATAGATATGCACTGTCCATGGTGATGTGCATCTATAGATATGCACTGTCCATGGTGATGTTCATCTATAGATATGCACTGTCAATGGTGATGTGCATCTATAGAGATGCACTGTCCATGGTGATGTGCATCTATAGATATGCACTGTCCATGGTGATGTGCATCTAGATATGCACTGTCCATGGTGATGTGCATCTAGATATGCACTGTCCATGGTGATGTGCATCTAGATATGCACTGTCCATGGTGATGTGCATCTATAGATATGCACTGTCCATGGTGATGTGCATCTAGATATGCACTGTCCATGGTGATGTGCATCTAGATATGCACTGTCTATGGTGATGTGCATCTATAGATATGCACTGTCCATGGTGATGTGCATCTAGATATGCACTGTCCATGGTGATGTGCATCTAGATATGCACTGTCAATGGTGATGTGCATCTATAGAGATGCACTGTCCATGGTGATGTGCATCTAGATATGCACTGTCCATGGTGATGTGCATCTATAGAGATGCACTGTCCATGGTGATGTGCATCTAGATATGCACTGTCAATGGTGATGTGCATCTAGATATGCACTGTCCATGGTGATGTGCATCTAGATATGCACTGTCCATGGTGATGTGCATCTATAGAGATGCACTGTCCATGGTGATGTGCATCTAGATATGCACTGTCAATGGTGATGTGCATCTAGATATGCACTGTCCATGGTGATGTGCATCTAGATATGCACTGTCCATGGTGATGTGCATCTATAGATATGCACTGTCCATGGTGATGTGCATCTAGATATGCACTGTCCATGGTGATGTGCATCTATAGATATGCACTGTCCATGGTGATGTGCATCTAGATATGCACTGTCCATGGTGATGTGCATCTATAGATATGCACTGTCCATGGTGATGTGCATCTATAGAGATGCACTGTCCATGGTGATGTGCATCTATAGAGATGCACTGTCCATGGTGATGTGCATCTATAGATATGCACTGTCCATGGTGATGTGCATCTATAGATATGCACTGCCTATGGTGATGTGCATCTAGATATGCACTGTCCATGGTGATGTGCATCTATAGATATGCACTGCCTATGGTGATGTGCATCTAGATATGCACTGTCCATGGTGATGTGCATCTATAGATATGCACTGTCCATGGTGATGTGCATCTAGATATGCACTGTCCATGGTGATGTGCATCTATAGAGATGCACTGTCCATGGTGATGTGCATCTAGATATGCACTGTCCATGGTGATGTGCATCTAGATATGCACTGTCCATGGTGATGTGCATCTATAGATATGCACTGCCTATGGTGATGTGCATCTAGATATGCACTGTCCATGGTGATGTGCATCTAGATATGCACTGTCTATGGTGATGTGCATCTATAGAGATGCACTGTCTATGGTGATGGTGCATTCAGCTTTCCGAGACTCAATTCTTCAGCTGTAAGATAGAATACAAATGCTTACTTCAATTATAAGGATTTTTTAAAATAAAAAATCCTATGAAAGCATCCTGTAAAAATACAAGGTATTTTAATTTTACAGGCATAATGCATTATGAATATAATGTGTCTCCCTCTTAAAAACTGGTCTCATTAGCAATGCTTGACCTATGCATTTCATTTGTGTTTTAAAGTATTTATTTATTTTCTTGTTTTTTAATTTTCAGAAAGGGTCTCACCTTGTAGCTTTGGCTGGCGTGGAACTCACTGTGTAGAAGAGACTGACCTCACACTCATACTTTCCTCTCCCTCTGGAGTGTTGGAATAAAAGCTGTTCACCATCCCACCCAAGGCTACTTATTCTTAGGAATGTGTTGTCCTTGGACTGGTGATCTGCAGTGACTAAACTCCCTAATTCCATGAGACTTGTTCATTTTAAGACACTGAAGTTGTAAAGTATTTGCATTAGGCATCACAGCTCTGAAGTTATCAAGTACACAGGAAATATATCATTATTTTTACAACCAGTTTGTATGTGAGTTCTTGTCCTAGAGAGGATACATGTTAGCGGTTTCATTGCATGTAGAATACCACAGCATCATGCCTCTCACTTGGATTAGGGATAAAATACTAAGAAATGAGAAAGCTAGAAATGTAAGGGTTTTGAATTTTACCCTTCTAAGCTTTAGATACATGGCTACCAGTGAGAATAATAGCCCTAAAAGCACACACAAAAAAAATAGGTTAGTCCTATTTTTGGTGCTATACTAAAACCCAAGACTGAATAATGTATAACAAACAAATTTATTGTCTCCTAGTCCTGGAGGCTTCAGAGTCCACTATCAAAGTAACTTCAGGTTAAGGACATGGGGTTGTTATGAGCCATCTGTATCTCTCCTATACACAAGTTGACCTCATGACCATCTCCTTGTATCTTGGAATATAACTGTATCTAGATATAGGACCTTTAAGAAGATAACCTATGTACAATGCTGTTATACACAACTCATCACTACATGACGAGTTTCTGTGGAAGAGGTTAAATTATGGACCACACACAAATTAAGGAATGACCCCACGTGAACACAGCTAAACTGAACCCATTTTCAAGTTAGGGTAGAAACCGCAGAATAAACCTTGAGCTTGGACTTTCAACTCCCAGAAGTACAAGAAAAAGAATTTCTGTTATTTAAGCCAGCGATTCTGCTGTTTGGTTACAGAATCCCAAGGGAAATGAACACAGTAATAAAATATTTCTTTAAAAAAAAAAAAAAACACTTATTTCATGTGAAACTACATAGGGGAACACTGGCATTATTAAGACTTCAAGACAAAGGAAGAACACAAGACCACTTGTGTTTGGCTCCCTGTAGTTGAGCTTACCTTCCTGTATCCCACTGTCATCTAATGAAAGTTTCTGTGACTTACTTGCAAATGGATTCTCTGGAATTCTACCTTAGAGTAGAATATAATAGTTCTAAGTCAAGTTTGGTGCTGATAGCCTACAGTCAAGTCCTGATCATTCTGTTGTAAAAATCATATATAAAGTAGGTATTCTACAGATGCCTCTTCTTAGGGTTGGCATGAGGAGTAAAGAAGGAAACACATGGAAAGTTTCGAAAATGATGATTACAGGACTGTAATATGGGCTTGTTGAACTTGCAATTCACATATCAACCACCAGGTGGCAGCGCAAATAATTTTATACTAGACCACGGAAGCATATGCAAGAGAATAGCTCAAAATAGATTTAAGCTTAAAATAGATGTTAGATGCTTTTTGTCACGAATTTTTCAAATCACGACTCCATGATTTGCTGACCAGATAGCCAGGGGCAATTTTATTATTTATAAGACTCAACTTTCTTACTTGAAAACTATTACAAGCATATAACTTTTAATTTTCTTTTTCTTTCTTTCTTTTTTTTTCTTCTGGTGATAGGACCCAGGACCTTGTACTTGTTAGTTAAGTATTTTCACCTCTGAGCTGTGTCACTACACAATGTCTGAAAACATTTTTTACACTCTTATTTTATGCCAGGCATTGGCTCAGGATATATTAAAAATAAGTATTGCATATTTTTTTTTATCCTTTGGGGGAATTTAGGGAAGCAAAAGAAAAATAAAGGGGGTTATTAGAGAGGTGAATGGATCATACATAAAAAAGTGTAATAGAATATGTGTGACTATGTACAAAGTATATCAGATGCATATATAGAAACATAAACATATTGGTTACCTTGAAGATTAATGTATTTTAAAAGTGAAGAAAGGCCAGAAACCCTTGCATTCAATGAAGCTTATATTCTAGGTCCTAGAACATAGTGAAGAGCTGTGTCACTCGCAATCAGATCCAAGTTGGTACCAGGATGCTGAAGTATCATTTGCTATTCCAATTTTCACTGAAATTCAAAAGTTCCAAAGCAAAGTGATTTCTACAGCAAGTCGTACAGAAGTTCCCCATTGCTGCACTCTCAAAGTGAATGTCAAACAACTGGACATTTTGGCTATATCTGTAGTGCAGGAATATGAGGATGCACGAATAGGTTGAAATTTCATATTTTTTTGAAAAGGGAAATTTTTACGAGAAGTGTGCATCCCCATCATGTTTGAGTACAATTAATGTTCTTTTTCATCTTAATGAACTACTTCAGAAGCATCACTGGCTGGAGCTTATAGACCTGAAGCACCTGAAGTGAGTGAGTGTACTACTGTAGGCCTGCAGTGCTCAATAGAAAGGCATGCCTCTTGCTGACCTGCCACAAAGCACCAGTTTCCTGTGCTCCAGATGTGAGCTCTAAAGGCACTAGGAATCCCTTTGTAAAGGGACACTGATATTCTACAGAGACAATGCACCAGACATGCACAGGTTACCCCACAGGAATCTTTGAGTCAGGCATTGGCAATGCCCCAGTCTGAAAATCTCAGCAGTATCTTAAAGGACACCACGTTGTGACTGGGGAATGACCTGGTACTTGAGTCATTTGCTTGGTAAGCATGTGAATCTGTGTTTTAATCTTTAGAGCCCATGTACAGCTAGGCAAAGCTGTCATCCCAGTGCTTCTTGTAGAGGAATGGGAGGAGGACACAGAAGATACCCTGGAAGCTCACAGCAAGCCTGTCTTGTGTACACAGAGGTAATAAATCAAAGACATTGTCAAAGAAGGAAGGTGAAGTGTGCAGTTAAACTTGTGTGGTTCACATTTGCAGCGTATGTACACACACACACACACACACACACACACGCACACACACGCACACAAACACACACCCCTGCTACATAAAAACAAAAAAACCCAAAACACTGAAGATCATCAGCCCAGGTAGCCCAGAGCTTATGTCTCATCTAGGCAAGTAGAACTTTTCTGTCCCTTACTTTTCTACCCAACTCATTCCAACTCCACATCTAGAGCAAGAGCACCAGGAACTATCCACACAGGGCCCAGGAACTATCCACACAGGGTCCAGGAACTATCCACACAGGGCCCAGGAACTATCCACACAGGACCCAGGAACTATCCACACAGGACCCAGGAACTATCCACACAGGACCCAAGGAGAGGGAACGATGGCTGCTCTTTCTCCCTCTGCCGTCCTTCTGCATGGGTCTTACAGCCCAGAGAAGATCTGAGCTAAAGTTTGTAAGGAGCATTGATTCTGAAGAGGATTTCCAACACTACTGTACTGCACTGAACATATTGTTTATTAAAATGAGAATATTCTTGTATCAAGGAGAGATTACGACATGGATGCTACTTTTAAAAGTTCATTGGTTATTTAACAATATCATAATATATATAAATAGACATGTATATATGTGTATATATATATATATATATATATGTATATGTGTTATACATATATTTATTTATATTCCCAGTCATCTTTCCACACACTCTTATCCTAATCCCACTCCCACGAATTTTACTTTCCTCAAAACAAGTTCCCATTCCGTGTGTGTGTGTGTGTGCTTTGTGACCCACTGGATTTAACCAAGGTCACTTGCATGGGTACAGGTGCAAGGTTATCCACTGGAATGCGAAAACCTCTTCAGTAGCCACACCATTAAAGGCAGTGGCTTCCTCCCTTCCAGCAGTCCTGCACTGCCACTAACTACCATGAACCAGGGCGGGACGTGCTCTCAGAGCTCCTTCCCTACCTGTGACTATAGCTGGCTCAGCCTTACGAGGACCTACCCAGGTACCCACTGCTATTGTGAGTTCATGAATGCCACAACCATGCCTTCACATGGTCCAGATTAATGACATGGAAACCTTTTATTAATTATGAAAGCTTGGCCTTAGCTTAAGCTTCTCCCCAATTAGCTCTTTTTCTTATTTATTTATTTATTTATTTATTATTGGATATTTTATTTATATTTCAGATGTGATCCCATTTCCCCATTCCCTCCCCCAGCATCCCCCTATCCCATCCCCCTTCCTCCTGCTTCTGTGAGGATGTGCCCCCACCCACGAATTCCCCCACACTGGGGCATCCAGCCTTCACTGGACCAAGGACTTCCTCACCCACCTTTGCTTGACAATGTCATCCTCCCCTACATATACAGCTGGAGCCATGGGTCCCTTCCTATGTGCTCCCAAGCTGGTGGTTTAGACCCTGGGAGCTCTGCCCAACTAGCTCTTACAACTTAACTAACCCATTCATTCTAATCTACATTTTGCCACATGGCTCATTACCTCCCGAGTACCAGCATTTGCTTCTGCCTTCATATCTGACTGGTGAATCTCTCACCTCAGACTCTTTCCCAGAGTTCCTAACTCTGTCTGAAAGTCCTGCCTCTTCTGCTTTGCTACAAGTCATTCAGGTCTTCACTAAACCAATCAGAAGGTGTTGGAGGGAATATTCACAAAATATGATGCAGCCATAAGACACAGCACAGAAACGTAAATACTACAACCAATTTTAACAAGCGAAAAAAAAGTTGCCAGAACCAACATCTTTAAAAAAATGTCAGCCCCCTGGGGGGGGGGATTTCTTGATACTAAAGCTTGTTCTGAGAATTGTATATTGCAGAATATACAGCCTTGGTGTATCTACTCATCAAGCATACTGAGCAGATCTGCCCAAACCTCCAATGTCCTGGAATTCCATCTGGATTCAGTGAAGACTCAGCGTCAGAGGCTTATCAATTTACTCTTCCCCCCACCCCTCTTCTAATATCTCAACGCTCGTTATCAGCTTGAAGAAGTTAAAGAAGAGTCAGCACCCCTATTCCCTGAGCTTGGGGACTAAGGTGGTTAATAATGGTCTGTCTTTCTAGGGAAAAGTAGTGGTTTTGTTGGAACGGGGGGATTAGCTAGGACTTATTGCATAGCCATAACCTATTGGTAGAAATCTGTATAATTATTATCAAGATGAAGTTATAATTTCTTAAATGGTACAAAATTTACTTTGATTTCAAATTTAAGGTTTTCATTGGTATGAACCTCTTATTAATATAAAAATGAGATGAATATTGATACTCACATGGGCATTGTGCCTGTATAACACATTTAGGAATACAAGGCCTAGACCTAGCCCTTTTTTAACTTTTTTAACTGATTTGGAACGGTTAACCTATGAGTTAAGGGACTATTCATGGTTTGAGTTTATTGTTAGGGTGTTTTCCATATTTTATTTAGAAATAGCTGAGAGGAGTGAACAGACAACAGTCCAGGTTACCTTACATGGATAGTTGGTTTTCAAAACATCAGAAGTCCATAGAACTGACGCTACAAATATTTATATATTAATGTTCATTTTGATTAGAGACCTGTCTGTTCCTGACAGCTTCCTGTCGTGGATTCTAAGAAGAAATTGAGCATCCTTGGAGATACTCCAGTTGTGCGGTGACAGCCACTAGGCAAGAATTGCCTCTCTCCATCTACAGACAAATTACTGTCCAGAAAAGGACACACATGCAGAATAGTCGACTGATTATATCTGCCTAGACAAAGTAATCAACCCTTAATAATTCTGCATCACTAAGGTCTGTCAGATGATTCTGGGCCAGAAGGCTGAAGATTTGATGCTCCAACGTTCGGTAGTATAGGGGCTTTTCAGGTGTTCAGTGGTCTCTATAAATTGGCTAAGTTTTAGAAGCTATGCTTAGTGCTTCCCATAACTTCAGTTAACTCAGCCATTCTGGATTTCTGATGGGGTTGAAGACCTATAGTCTCATAGCCAATCCTGGCTATTTACTTTGAGAGAAAAGATCTGAGTAGATGGTTTTCAGCTGACATTCATTCTAAAGCCAAAAAAGCCAGGATCAAAAGTAAGTGTTTTAGTTAGAAGAGATGACAGAGGTTCTGGTTAGTCAACAGAATGATGGACTGGGTATTAGGACTATCTTGTACCTCATTGGTACAATTAGGAATAAGTATGCTCTAATTGTATTTTGAGAGAAAAGTTCTACTTTAACAAGAAGAGTGATATGTAGGAGGAGCTAAGTGGGAAGGAGTATTGAGAGGAAGAGATGGAACAAGGAGAGAAGAGGAAGAGGAGGAGAAGCTAGGTGATGAGAGAGAGAAAGGGAGAGGGGGCATGGAGGCAGATGTTCACATGTCTCCACCAGTCAAAGATAGTTTTTATATCTAGGTTGGGTATTGGGTTATGCTTCTGATTGAGCATTACCAAACTTATAAATCCTTTGATTAACATTTTTAAAAAATCGTATAAAAGCAAAAAGGAAAGGGGGGCATGGGACAAGGGTGTTCTATGGAGGGGAAATGTGGAAAGGGGATGGCATCTTAAATGTAAATAAAACATAAAATAAAAAAAAACCAAAATACTCTAAACTGTTAGATGAAAAAGTAGGAAATTTGAATCAACATGTAGACACAGGTAAGGACTTTCTGAATAGGACTTTAATAGAACAGGAAATAGTACTGGTAAATGACAAGCAGCATGTCATGAGAAGGAGAAGGGACCTAGCCATCAAATAAAGAGGCAGCCTACAGAATGGAAAAATTTTTGTCAGCTATACATCTGACTGAAGATTAGTATCTAGAAGAAATATGTAAGTAGCCCAAAAACTAAGCATCAAGAAAACAAACAACCCACTTTAAAAACAGGATTTGGAATGAACAGACAGTTCTCAGAAGAAACATGTTCAAACATCCTTAGTCATCAGAGAAATGCTAATTAAAGAATTCATTGCTAGTCATAGTGGCTACAATCAGGAATATGTACTACAGATGAATAGAGATCACCCTCACAAACTATTGGTGAGAATGAAAGTAGTATAGCCACTTTGGAAATCAGCCTAAAGTTTTCTCAAAAAAAAAAAAAAAAACAATCCAATTAGAAATGAAATGAATGACCATAACACCCAGCTACAACACTCATGGATGTACCCAGAGGATTCTGTATCCTATTAGAAGGATACTTGCTCATCTGTGTTCATTACTATTCTATTCTACAGATGACTACATAATGAAAATATGGTACACATACACAGTTGGAATTTTATTCAGCTGTCAAGAAAATGACACTTTCAGGAAAATGAACTGAACCGGAAGAGTTTATATTGAGTGAGGTCACCCAGGCCCCTCCCACCCCAAAATGCTGCATCTTCTCTCTCGTATGTGGATCATGGTGTTAGCTTTTTAGATTTGTTTGTTTCTGCTGGAAAGTCTGTAGAGATTAGAAACAAGAAAGTAGCCTTGGAGGGGAGCAGAGGACTTGCTGGGATGGAGACAGAAGAACATATGTGCTTTGAAGACAGAAGAAGAAATACTAGGGGTGGCAAGTCTTAAACAGGGAGGATACAGAAACCATAGAGAAGATGGGGTACATGAGAGGGTTAGTGAAAATTAAGGTTATACAAAGAATCCACATGGAAATCCAATAGTTTATTTTAAAACATAAAAGATGCTCAGAATGAAGATGCCATGCATGGAATTAGTGATGCCAGTCCCAGAAGCCCGGGGTAATAAACATAATCTTCCCAGTAACAGGTATGGGATAACTCTCTAGGATTTATTGCCCAGAAAACCTCCAAATGCCCCTCCATATAGTACAGGTTATAGCCATTGCCTTTGGGTAACCTGTCAGACTTGATAGTAAGACCATCAAAGAGACCACACACCTTGTTGCAGAGTGTAGCAAAACCATGCTGGGATAGTTTCCACCTTGCTGGCTAGACTTCAGATGATGTTATTGCTAAGAATACAAAATTTCTTAAGGATTTGCATTCAGATTCCATCCAGGGATTGAAAATACTTAGGTAAAATATAAGTAAGTTTATCATATATAAAAACACTTACCAGAGTGTATAAATGTTTTTCACTTTATCCATGTTCTTAGTCCATGCTTGCTACTAGCTGGTCTCTGAAGCACACAGCTCATACTCTGTGAAGTAAATGAATGAACCTCTCAGGGATGTCAAAGCACGCCAGCAGAAGTCATTCCTCTCTTTAGTCCTTCATGCAGTACACTCCTGAGGCTAGATAGGCCCCAATAGGATCAATGGTGTGTGTGGCAAGGGCGGGGGGGGGGGGCAGATTTTGAACTCAAACAGCTAAGTGATATTTTCCAATCCTCAGCCCAGAGTCCCTAGAGCAGGAGACTCTGTTGGGTAAGATTATAATCTCAAATAAGGACTGAAGCTGAGTGCTCACCCTGGCTATGCTGGGCCTTCAGTGACTGTTTGAGTGAAGTCTAGAGCATGAAGCTACAGCTAGGTCACAGAGGCTGGATAACATCTGGGATTGTGGTGGGAAACTGTCCAGGCTTCCAAAGAACTAGCTGGGCAGCTCCAATGGTACCTTCAGGATCCATCCCCCAACCCCTAACATTTCCACCACAGACCTTCCCACATTTCAGTAAAGGTAACATGTTCAGTGATGCTTTCTCAACTTCCCAAGTACTGATGGTAATATAGAGATCAGAAAATTAGTTATTACCAGTCAAAGAAGCTTGTGAAATGCTGTAACCACCCCCACTACATCTATGGGGTGTGCACATGAGAATATTATGGCTTTGAAAGTCACAAATTTTAATTTTGATAAATCCAGGATATTTCTTGACATTTTACCAACTGACCACCATTTTGGTCAGGGCCCATATCCGCCTCCCTCTCACCAGTGTTCTGGTAACATCATACTAGGAAAGGTAAAATTAATAACTGCCTTCAGAAGGAAGAGGCATGGTATCATAGCTGTTCACATTTGTATGTTTGTATTGGGATCCATGTTTCTAAGGTTATGACATTTGCAGTATTTCTTTTAGATATCTGGCCTTGTCTTGGTTGGGTGGGTGCTCTGTTCTTTGGTTGCTATTACTCACTCTAGAAGCTAAGCAAGTGTGGTGGCTGTGGGGTCCCTGTTACAGTGTTTCCATTCAGGTCAGGGAGTGACAAAAAACGAATAGGAATAGACTGGGAGAAAAAGTTAAGAGGGACAGTGGAAAGGAGCTCAGGAGACCAGTTACACCAAGAGGGAGAGTCTCCAGGAAGTGGAAGGACGTGGGAGTAGGGGGTTCTGCATGCAGCCTGCTACAGGACTAAAAATAATTCTGAAGAGACTGGAATGGAGGGCCAGAAAGATAGTAAAAAGATCACCTACCTGCATCTTAGTCCAGTGAGGCCACTGGGGATCCTTGGTACATAGTGTTTCTGTGGATCAGTGCTGACACAAAAGGAACAGTGATGGGCTAGAATAAATAGAGGGCTGAGAGTGCTGCTGGGAACCAGCTAAGGGGATTCCATCAGCCCCAAGAGATGGAGCCAAGGTGTGTATGGGTTTGTTACGATCACAGTAAGAGTTTTGTGTTTAGGAATAAAATCGTTCTGAAATTTAAATTAGACTTCTCCAAACTTAGAAATTTTGCTCTTAAAAGACACAGTTAAAAAAAAGAAAGAAAGAAAAGAAGTCAAGATGGAGGTTATATACCATATACCTGCTGCCAGAATCTATCATCTTCCCCCAAATTCTCAAGATTATCAATCAGAATAAACAAACAAACAAACAAACAATATCAAAGAGATGCGAATGAAAACTGTGTAGCAAGGTTGCTCCTCGAGAAAAGTAAACTCCTGTAAAGGGGTTAGAGTGATGAAAACTTAAACTATTGATACTAAGTATCATTCTAACACCAGGGTTAGAACAGTGACAAAGCTGTTGACAACCACAGAACTAGAACTTTTTACACTGCTGGTGAGGTGTAAAATGGGGACATTACTTTGGAAAAGAGTTTGACAGCTTCCTTAAAAGTTAAGTAAAGTCTGTCTTTTAAGAAAGTGTGTGTGTGTGTGTGTGTGTGTGTGTGTGTGTGTGTGTGTGTGTGTGTTGTATGTACTGATTGCTTATGTACTAAATTCCTTCAGAGGCTAGAAGATGGCTTTGGATTTTTTGGAGCTGAAACTGATTGTGAGCCTGTTACGTGTTCTGGAAACCAAATTTGTGTTCTCTACAGCCAGTAGTAGTTTTTGAGTGTGTGTGTGTGTGTGTGTGTGTGTGTGTGTGTGTACACATGCATGCGTGCATATGCACATGTGACTGATTTGCTTTCTTTTTTTATCAGAAAAAAATACTCAACATCTAAAATCTATTCTTGGCACTTAGAGAGCATATCTCAAAGTAAAATTATTAACAGTGTTGAAACATAGTGCACAATAAAATTTCATATGAATTAATGAGAAATCTTGATTCTCGGTTATTGTTTACATATTTATTCAAAATCTTTTAAATAAAAATAACCTCCAATATTTTCAAGAATGTATTTATTTTGGTCCTATGATCCTAAAAACACAACACTGTTTGTAAACAGTTGAAAATTTTACATGAAATAATTTTGTTGCCAAATATTTTGGCATTGAAATTATCACTATTTGTGTAGCCCCAATTAGAGACACTTACAAATGGTTATTCAATGATCTAATAACAAGAAACATAAAGTAATCTTTCTTCTTGTCTGTTTTTGAATGTGTTCATGTTGTTACTACTGATAAACTCTGGTTTATCAAAGGACGGTGGACAGTGCGAATTTAATATGTTCATGTTAAAATGTTCAGAAGAAAACAGTTGAAGAGGAAAGAGGCCTGGAGCAGAGGATTCCAAGAATTTAGGTGTGAAAGGTCATGGAATACACATAGCAAACATACAATTTCTACCATCACTGTTTAGCTTTGAGCTTATACTTTAAATACTCAATTTTATCTATATGTATATATGCAGACATTGAAATCAATGAGAAATATTATTAGTGATTCTTAAAATTTCAAGAAAAGAGATATAAAAGAAAAATAGCACACAGCTGGAAACTAAATCTTGGAGAACACATTTACAAGGGACGTGCTACTACTGCAAAGCCTGGCTTTGGCAGCAAGCGGTTCATGCAGGAAGTTGCAGAAATGCAGTTTTCCCTGGCATCTTTCATTGGCCATCAAGGTAAAACCAGTTGGTGTGAAACAAGAATTGTCATCGACACTCAATATCACTATTCTCTTCACACTCATCATAAACTCTGTAACAAGGGTTTCTCTGTTTCTGTCTTTCTGTCTTTCATGCACATGTGCATCATATAGAGACATAGCTATGACGTCAGTACTCAACACCAAGAAAATAGGGAAATCCTAGATGCCAATCAACACTAAAGAAATAAAATGTATGGTTCATATGCACAGTAGAACTTACTCAGCCAGAAAGCAAAATTATGACACTTTCAGGAAAATGTGTGAAGGTAGAAATTATGTGAACCAAAGAAACCCGGAATCAGAAAGACAAACAAAAGGAAAAGATGTTTTCTCGCCTGTATGGAACATAGAGTTTGGTTCTGTATGTGTGAGTACACGTGTGGACAGAGTGTGAATACAGGTCAATAAACTAGAAAGGGGTCAGTGAGGCTGGAGAAGAAATCTTATGGTGAGCAAATAGCATGATAGAACACTTGTGGGAATGAAAACAGAAGGGAATTACTGTGGGGTGAAAGAGGAGGAGCGGGAGATGGTGGAGGTTTGGGAGCAGAGGGGGAAAGTAGATCAATACAAAGGAAGCAAAAGTGAAAATGCTCAAATCGAAACACATTATTTTGTATTTTAATTTCTTAATAAAAAATGCCAAGCACTCAGCTTTTTTTCACAGATCAATTTCAAAATTTTCCTCCCTCTTTTCCTACTCCCTTCCCTACTTCCTCTCCTCTTCCTTCAACAGGAAAAGAATTACTTACAGGGAGCCAACAGGAAATGATTAGTCACTTGCAAGAAGACCTAGAAGACTGCTGAGCCATTGTGCAATGCTTGTCAGGTTTGTGCTAAGTATGCTGGGCCATGGGGATGGGCTGGGAGATTGGAAGGTGCAAAGAACCTGGACCACAGAAGCCACAGAGCTGTTGTTTACTTGTAAGCAGACGTGTGGATGAGGAAAGTCCAGAGTCTACAGGAAGGGAAAGGCCAGAGGAAGATTCCAGAATAGGGACTCTGTGTGGCATATCTCTTATCTCTTTCTCTCAACAGACCTCAGTCAAGTGTCTACCTGAACTACACTATTTGTGACTTCTGCGACCCGGTGATGATTTAGCACTGAGGAACAAAGCTTTCCATGTGCCTCTGCAAAGGTTTCAAAACAGCATCTCTGAGATGGTTGTTACTGAACAGTATGTGAACCGAAGAGCAGATTTATGACCTGTAGAACTGAGTCAGTAGAATGCATCTAAATTTCCCAAGTAATCAAGCAGTGGTGCAAAACCATGGCACCTTATAAGGAAGGTGTGGTCATCATACAGCTTGGTAATGGTTCTTGACGTGACAACTTGTTGATTAAGCTTGCTAACTTGTGGTGGCAGCCTTAAAAGGCCCTAGTTGGAAGATGCTATGAGAAAGGGTCAAGCAGAGAGGTTCTCCCTGGAAAGAGGAGCCTTATAAACGCAGCGCTTAGTTGTTCAAAGGACAAGAAAGGATAGGCTAAGGAACTGACCGTCTTTACACGGGAATACTTGAGGCGCTTCTGTATTTCCCAAGAATGGATCAACATGAATGATTCTGAAGTCTCTAGCTATGAAGCTCACACACACTTTCATCAAATGTTAAGGAGGCAAGCTCATAATATTACAATGCTTTGCTTACTAGAAATATATTGTTTCCAGAGAAGTGATGAGGTGGGTTTTTTCTACTAAAATCTATTGAAATCTATTTTATACAACTCTAGGTAATGAATTTTATTAGGGTATGGGTGATTTTTCTAGTTGGGTAGTCAAATTGCAGCATGAAATAAGAGGAACAGTTGGTACTCTTTGGATATTATATTAGCTTTGTGCACATCTGTCAACAACACTTCAAAGCAGTTTTCAAAAAGAACTGAAGCTGAGCTCTTCCTTCTAGCAAGCCCACTGTACATACAGCTGAAAGCACTAAGATTGCGGTTAGTGAACCTTGGGATCCAGACAATATGTCCCCATCAGTCTTCTGTTCATTAATTCTACTCGATGACAAGATAGAATCACCATCTAAATGCAAATATGTCTTAGAATTGAAGATATCTAAGCAATGGTAATCACCTGAGAGCGTGCACTTACAAATATGCACATAATTTAAGTAGGAAAATTCCTATGACTTGATTGTTCTTTGGAGTCAATTACAGGTTTGAATTAAGAATTTAGAGAATGCAAATTGCGCACTGACAAACGCAGAATACTTTGTGACTGGAAAGATGGAATTATATGTTATTATGTGAACCCCATGATAGCAAGTGGAAACTTATGTGAAAATTTTATCTTGAAAACCTATTCTGGGGGTGGGGGCTGAAGAGATGACTCAGTAATTAATGGCACTGGTTATTCTTGTAAAGGTCAGGAGTTCAATCCCATCTCCGGTGCTCACAATTACCCATGACACCAGCAGCTTCAGGGAGTCTAACCCTCTTTCTGGCCTCTGTAGGTACATCACACACACCCACACATGTACACACACACACTAAAAAGTCACATAAGTAAAAGTTAAAATGTATCCTTTCTTATTTTCTTACATCATTTGGGAGAGAATTTAATGTATGAGGTTGTGACAGCAGTGTGGAAATAAGAAAGTGTGCTTTGCCTAAGTTCCGTTTGACATAGTTTAAGGCTTATAGATCAGAAGCTTTGTTCAATTACAGTGGATTAAAATGCAGACACAATACAATGTCACTGTTTAGTAAGTATCTGCGAATTTAATAAGGGTTATCCTGTTAAAATGGCTTCAGGTTGATGTGTTATCTCCTTTAGTTAGGAGGGCACACAGCCGACAATTGCTTGACTTTGGAAGTTTGTTCATATTGAAGCAAAGCACCGAGAGAAAGAAGAGAGAGTGACAGCAGTTATTTTCATCAGGGATGGTTTAATGGCCTATGTTTTGCTCTGTGGCATCTTCCCACAGGTCAGCCTGTTGTTTCCGCTACTGGATTTGTGAAGGAGAAGGTACATTACTCGTCTAGTCTTGAGGTCTGAGGGTGGCAACTGACTCTTTAAACCATGCTCTCCCAGTTCTGCCATAGGCTTCTGTCCTCCACACTAAGGATGCTCAGCTGGACTCTGACTGTGATGTGGAAACTCCACACTTTCTTCAATTACTGAAGAAGTTCAGGTGAACTTCTAAGAACACAAGCAGTCATTGACGACTTGAGAGAAATTCAAGAAAATGAATTATAACTTAGGGAGAAATGAACTCTAAAACTGCTTCTTCAATATGACTGTTTCCTGGTCCAATAGAAGACAGTAAAAAGAGAGAGAGGAATTGAACCTTGATGGGTTCTTACAAGGACACACTCTGTGTCTTGCTCTCCTTTTCCCTTTGTCTACAGTGTTCACTTAGCTCTTTTTTAGTAAAACTCTACCGCCCACCCCCACGGAACTCATCTTGTCCTAGTTTTCATTTGTCTCTTCTAAAAGCGCAATTGATAAAATGAAACACTCTTCAGCCATGTGGTTGAACTCTCTAAGATACTGTAGGAACAAGATCAAGGGACTGTAGCAAAAGGTAGCAGAGATGGAATGGCCTTTGCTGTTTCCAGTGTTGAGTATCGTATCCTAATGTTTCCAATAGAGTTATGACTGTTTATCCTTCCTGGAAGAAACTAATGGTAATGGATAAAGTGTGTGTGTGTGTGTGTGTGTGTGTGTGTGTGAGTGTGTGTGATGTATGCATTTATGTACATAGGCATGTTTGCGCGTTCACAAGGATGGACGTATATCTCATGGCAGACAAGGCTGGATTTATATAAATGCATTCTAATGTAGGAAGTTGAGATATACTTCGCATCAAAGAGCAACCATGTTAGCTCTCTTTAGATTGCTACAGCAGGTACTTTGGCTTTCTGTGATAAGTGCTAAGAAAGTGGCCCCATTCTTGATGAATCTTGGGTTTTGCAGAGGACCTTTCTTAAGCAAGTTTAGTTTTCCATGCATATATTGCACATAGGCTGCATACAGAAAGTCTAGACAAACAGACATAACTCTATTTGCATGATGGATAAGAAAAGAGTGTTGGGTAGGTAGCCTAAACCATATGGCTGAGGTCATATAACTATACAATCTGACTGCATGATCTCAAAGTCCATAGTGTTTATTGAGATTTAGTCACACAGTAGCTCATGAAGTAATCAGATTCTATGATACCTGGTCGAGACTATTCCATCTTACACACATGTGCAAATAACTCACAGCAATGGGAAACAAGAGCTTTGGTTTGGTCCTCACCAACTATTTTGTTTTTCAGGCAAAGGGTGGGTACTCAGATTTGGATACCTTCATAATTAAACAGAACAGAGTTTGATGATATGTTGGGAAGAATAAGAGGTTTTAATACGGTAACAGAAAATGATTAGCATACACTTGACCATTGAGCTAACTTCTTAACCTTATATTATTATTAATCTGCTAGGGTTTGACCATGTTATCTTAACTCTTGATAGGACCTTAATTCTCTTTGGTGTTTCTCTCTTTCTTTCTTTCTCTTTCTTTCTTTCTTTCTTTCTTTCTTTCTTTCTTTTTTTGTATAGCTTGTGGGTATTTTAGCATTCTGTTTTGATTTATCTATGGTGCTTTTTCAGTTAACCTCATTTGTAGAGATTTGAAGGGTTGATTTCAGTATACACTGTTGATATGCAATACTGATGTATGTACATGTGGTGTCATCATTTCGTAGCTAAAACACAACTTAGAAACTTTTCCATTTCCCTTCCCTCTCCTAATTGCTTAAGTATCTACAATGCATGTATATGAGGATAACATCAGATGTTATAATATTTTCTCCCCTTGTGGAGGATTATTTAGAAAATGCAAAGAGGACAGGAAATCTGTGTGCTAATACCCACGAATTTTCTCACTTAATCCCCCACACACATACCTTTTGTTTGGTGTGCCAATGTTCCTTCTGTTGTTTCATTTCTGTTTAAGTTTTCCTTCAAGCTATTATCAAGAGAGGGTGTGTCCAACAGTAACAGATCTTTTGGTTTATATTACCTGTGAAGATCTTGATTTTCCCATCACTCCTGAAACATACTCTGGCTGGACATAGGATTCTGGGATGGCAGCTCTGTTCTTTCAGGGCGTGAGAAATGCACTGCTGCTTTCCCGGCTTTCCCTGTGAGGGCTCCTGTCACTGAGAGTGATTTTCTGCTACAATGAAACAAAGGTTCCTACCTGTTGCAAGGCTTCCTGGATCCTTGTTTTCTCAGAGGTTTGGCTCTAACAGGTCCCTTCCAGTTTTTCTTTAGGTTTTCCCTCCAGACTTCTCTTAACTTCAACACTTTAGGGCTGTGTGTCTGTCTTCTGGGAAGTCTTCAGTCCTCAAGAGAAAAGCCATCTCCCAGTACTGGCCCTGCCTTTGCTTTGCTAAGATTCTGATGACAGAGATGCTACATTTCTTGTCACAGTTCCACAGGTCTCCCAAGATTCCACTTATTTATTTATTTATTTATTTATTTATTTATTTATTTATTTATTTATTTTAGTCTAGTGTCTCTCCATTATTTAGGTTGCACCATTTCCACTGTTTCCAATTCCAAATTACTCTAATTCCTAATGATTTCCTCAGTCATCTCTGCCATGCTATCAGGCTCAACCACTGAAAACTTTTTGTTAACCATATTTTCAGTTTCTAACATCTTTTCATTCTTTTTTCAATTTCTAACATCTTTTATCCCCATTCTCCTCGTCCTTGATGTTAAGTATGGAATTTTCCTGTACTGCCCTGACTGACAGCAGACTCCTGGGTTTGAATGATGCCCCTTCCCAGGGACTCTGCTAACAAACATCAGCTTCACCGAAGTTTGTGATTTTTCATCCATTTCAAGTATATTGGTAATTGTTTAAAACCTTCCATGAAGATTACTTTTAAACCTATGAGGTGATTCCAGAACATATCTTATCTTTTATTTATTGTATATCACTCAACTTGGCATTTTCTGGTTTTGCTACAGGTACCTTTAAAACTGAAACTTTTACATTTTATATTGTGTGATTGTGAATTGTATTTAAGCTTCTGAACTTATCAGGTTCCCTGTACCTCACCATGGTAAGGGAAACAAAGGTACAATTAGCAACAGATACATCCAAATTCTTCATTCAGCCTTTCTTGGCACTAATGGGTGGAGCTTTATGCCTGCCACTACTGATGCCACATAGGTAGAATCATTTTGTTACTGTTCCCTGGCACCGTTATGCTCACACCACCAGGCTCATGGTACCAACTCTGGGGAAGGAGGAAGATATATGTACAGATGCCAGATGGTATGGATGTACACATGGTATGGACTTATCATGTGTCTGCCCCTGGTGCTATAAGTAGTAGGGCACTTCTGCTCCTCATGTAACCTTCGTTGACACTGTCCAGATTGTGGGTGTTGGGTTCTCACAGCCAGCAAAGGTGAAGCTTCTGTCTCCCTGCTTGGTCTCTACTCCTATGGGTCAAGGAACCAGTTTTAAAACCAATTCATCAATAAGAGTTTTGTTGGAGTAGACTGGCTATTTATGGACTGTTTCTGTGTTGCTAGAATGTTTCTTCTCCTTGCCCTGTGGTTAGAGAGAACAGGACTTTGTTCATATTTCCTTTTCTACCTGTGCCCACTGATATTTCTAGGCCATTATCTTTTCTGACATCATTTTTGTAGTATGTAAACATTAAAAAATCCTGGGAGTCAACAACTGCAAGTATGGGATGGGCTTCCAGTATCTGTAATTGGTGTTCCTTTATAGACCTAACAATTGTCTTGTATTTGTTTAATATAAAATGTCAAGAATTTCATGTTATATTTTGTTGGAGGGCTAGGAAAACATCCATCCACTCTATCTTCCCTAACAAATCTCTTCACTTAATTCTAACCACAATGAAGAGAAAAATATTTTGATGATAGTTTTTTGATAATGATATAATACAAAACAGTATTTTATCATTTATGTTAATTGTCATATCCAGAGGTTTTTACATGTCAATTATTATTGAGCTTCATTCTTCTTTATATACACCCATTTTATCATGAAACTAAATATCATTATTTCTTTAGTGAGGCTCCTTATAAATAAACTTTTTTTTCATAATGATGTTGCAACGAGTAGCATCACATGCGTTAGTTCATTATAGTTACTTCAGTAAAATACTACTGAGTATTAAATTCAACTACCATATTTCACAATACAGAAATCAGCAGCACAAGGTATACCTTTGGGGTCCACTAAATCTTCTTCCTTTGTGACGTGACATTGTATGTTCCAAGACTTAGAGATGGAGAATCTGGCCCCCATTTCCCTCTCACAGTGTCAGTGAATGTCCTGATGTTGTCTGCAGGTCTTTCCCTGAAGGAGAAATTCTTTAATTTTCTTATAGTTCAAGGTCCCTCAGTTGGTGTGTTTTGCAGACAAGTTGGTGCTTGCCAGCCTTAGTGCCTGTCCAGTTTTTGTGCACTTAAGTCTGCACTGATGATTTGTGGGTATCTGAGGAGTGTCTGAGAAGAAGGTTAGAGGAGCATGCTGCTTACTTAAAAAAAAAACTGTAGGTCAACAAAAATATACAAACATAATTTTCTTGACTATTTGAAATGTCTTCAGAAGTCATTTCTTTCTGTTCTTTAACAAAGACAGCAAAATCAAGCCATACTTCCAGGCTCATCTTTAGCAACTTTTTAAAAAGTGACAGCAGTTTGTACACATCTTAATTAAGAACCCCTAATAATGATGACACTACTTGCATTTACTTCTGTGATGGGAGTATAATGACCATCAGGGTCCAGAGAGGGAAATTTCAGAAATTTCTCCTTAGTTGAACATGGGACTAAATTTTGCAAGTTTATGCATCAATTATTTGAAATTCTAAACCTAATTTTTCTATATAAATATATCCTCAGAGAATCACAGAAAGAATTAGAAACAGTTTTGCAACCAAATTATAATTCCACAATTAATTATCTGCCTATTTAGTTGGCCTTAAATTCCTGCTGGCTAGGGCAAGACTATATCTTCTATCTGTACCTCCAGTATGTAACACAGATCCAGCACACAGTGTGTCTTCATAAGTCAGAATGGGAATGGGTTTGAATGTTCTTAGTGCTCTCTCTCTCTCTCTCTCTCCCTCTCTCTCTTTTTCTCTCTCTCTCTTTCTCTGAAAATTACTTCTCATGAAGGTAGAGCCATTTCGACAACTTCTCTCTGGCTTCCCAAGAAAAGAATTCTGCTGGGGAATTACATCAGGTTTGCTCTACTTGGTTGGTCCCCCATTTTCCTGAGGATAGGTCCTCTGCAAATGAGACAGTGATCCTTAAGTGGTCTGTCTTTAAAGAGGCTTTTCTGGCCCAGTGTTGTTTATTATCATTCTGAGATATTCAGCTGTTGGAATGGGACACTAAACGATGTTTCTCAGATCTGTCGAAACAACATGGCTCCGTCTGGATTATGCCTTTGTCTTCTTTTTCAGTTGTTTGGAGTCAGGTAGGGAGAACTCTATCGCTGACCTCCTCAGAATTATCCATGAAAGAACTGAGGTCAACAGAAGTAAAGCTAATCAGCACAATCCAAAGATTAGTTCTCCGAACATTTGTTGCGTAGGGGACACACACACATGAGCATAGCTCAGAGGCTTCTTATCGGTCCATGGTGGTCAATCTGAATTCCCACAGCCAACTACTGCCAGAGCAGAAACTTGCAAAGGAGTTCTCTTGTTATGTTTATAAGAGTTTCTCCTATTTATTTATTTATTTATTTATTTATTTATTTATTTCTCTCTCTTCTGGTTTCCACCTTTATTGTTGTTTCCAGACAGGGTTTCTCTGTGTAACAGAGCCTGGCTGTCCTGGAACTTATTCTGTAGACCAGCCTGGCCTGGACCTCCCAGAGACACCCCGACCTTGTGCTGGGATTAGAGCCTGCCTTTCTATCTCTTTTTATAATCAAATTAAGAATTAGATTTTCCTATGCAAACCATGGGGTTCTGGATTTTTCTGTCACAGGTTTTAATTATCTGACCTACTTTTATGCTCCTGCACACAGGAGGAACTCTTTGATCCTTATCCAGAGGTTTGTTATAAGCAGATTCTTGGCATCTAGGAACAGTGGAGAGTGGTGGAAAGCCCTGAAGTCTTGTTTACAGGATTTACCATCCTCCTTCCTGCAAATATCCTCTCCATGACTGATTACAAACTACCGATGTCTTAGGAACTGGCTTCGGAAAAAGCAACACAAAGTTCTGAGTTGGATAAAAACTCCTGGAGGCCTAACTGGGGTCATCTGTCCCCATCTGTTAAAAATAAGCTAACTCTGACTAAACACTACAATGTAAGTCTCAGGGACCATCCAGCATAGGGAAATATACATGTAAGCCAGCACCATGTGGAGAGAGGTTTGGCGATGAAAGAGCACAGTGTCCGGAACCAGGACAACTCCTCTGGTGACACTAACAACCTCAAGGACTGAGTCTGCCTGAGAGACACTAGTAAAGAATGCTCTGTGCAGGACGTGACTGTGCATACTGCAGTGACAAGAGGTCAGATACAGGAGTGAACCATACACTGTCTAGCGGGAGCTGAAGGCAGCCTGTAATCCCATCCAAGCTTGCCTCCATATTTCCGGCCTCATGCCCGATAGCTTTGGTCAACAATTCAGACATATTCCACCTAAGTTCCTTTTGCTTCCCTCCTCAACATGGTTCATGACAATCGTCACCTCTTACTTACAATGTGGATATTACGCTGAAGCCTTAGTTTATGTCCCCCACCCTCACCCCCAACACACACGTTGTCTTATCCTCATGTGACAAGGAATAGAGGCATTGCCTTCAGGATAGTTCCTCTTACGGCCTTTAGTTGCCCAAAGCCTGTATCGCAGGAACTGAACACAGTAGGTTGGCAGAGCAACTGGATAGACAGAAGGAAGAGGAAGGCTTTTCTGAGATGGTTTCCTGTAGCTGTAAGGGAGGACAAGAGAGCAGCAGCGAGTCCTTAGCTGCTGTGACCTGAGGCCCAGCTCTACAGATACCA
Organism: Arvicanthis niloticus; assembly: GCF_011762505.2. Taxonomy (NCBI): domain Eukaryota; kingdom Metazoa; phylum Chordata; class Mammalia; order Rodentia; family Muridae; genus Arvicanthis; species Arvicanthis niloticus. The sequence continues at coordinate 7,528,780 of NC_047674.1, read as the reverse complement.
CAGGGTCCTGAAAACAAATGGCTGAGGACATGGGATGCCCCACCGCTGGCTCCACATCTCAGTGCTGCTTTAGCGTTAAGTAATGAAGAAAGGAAAGAGCCAGGCATGGTGGCACACAGCTTTAGTCTCAGGAGTTGAGAAGCAGAGACAAAAGGATCTCTGTGAGTTCGAGGGCATCCAGGACTAAATAAAGAGACCCTGTCTCAAAAAAAAAAAAAAAAAAAAAAAAAAAAAACCACCACCAAAAAAACTAAACAAAGAAAAAAAGAGTGGAAAGGACCTGAAAGGAAAAGGATCATAAACTTAAGGCAGGGCCGTCCGACCTATGGACATGCACACTGTGATACATGGCTGTAGGTGGCAGATCTGGAAAGGACCAGGGAAATGCGTGATTGACATATGAGATAGTTTAAAGGCCACTTGTGAGCATCAGGGCAGGAGGAGAGCAGATTCTGTGGCACACTTCCCTTTCTCCTTCTGCTTCCATGGGGGCTGCTTCCTCAAGACTGGTTGTGCCACCTGACCCCAGGAGCCTCTGCCCTCCTTTACCGGGTAGGGGCTGTGGATACTGGTATCTCAGCCCCTTCACTGTGGGAGACCTCTACTTGTCTGCATTCAGTTAAGGTGCTGGTAGAGATGGCCGTGGCCTGGGTTTTCTTATGGCGCCCTGCTGGAAACAAGGTGGTTTTTAAAATGGTGGTGTGGTATGTCTTGCATGCCTACCATTGTAGCTACAGGTTTTGATCATCATCATTATTTTTTTTTTTAAGCTCACGTATCCCGTTTTTTCAAGCTGGCTGTTTGCTAAGTGGCAATCCATCAATGAATAATTCCTTCCAGACAAGTGACACTTGAGAAGCGATTTTGGGGGTGGGGGTGGGGGGAGGATATTTCAAGGCCAGGATATAACCACAAAGGTGGCATTTGAGATGGAGTACCTGAGCCCCAGGTTCTGAAAGGCCTTTTGCATTAGAAGTTCAATTTAATATTTAGGACCAGTCCTTTAAAGGATGTCTGTCTGTCTCCTCTCTTGCTCTCTCTCTCCCTTTCTTCTTTATCTTTCTTTCTTCCTTGATTAACTTTCTCTTAATGGAGCACACAGAAAGCTTTGCAAAGTGTCTCCATCTTGCTTTTTTTCTTTCATAGGCCCATGGTCACCATCATGAGGGGTCCCACACATGAGGGGTCCCACACATGAGGGGTCCAACACAATATGATCATGTCTAGACATAAGCATTATGAATCACATATAAAGCTTTTGTCAGCTATACTTGCCTAGGGAATTGGTTTAGGTGTTCTTGGTGACGCTGAAGAACTAACCTAACTTTTGATTGGGTGAAGAATCTCAGGGGTGGGAGCATGGGGCACTACCTAGTGTGGGAGACAGCTGGAGACAAGGCTAGCTTTGAGCATAATGAACCAAGAGACTAGTAGAAATTTTATTGCTTCTTGCCGAAGAACATTGCTAAAATTTCAGAACAAAGGCCAAGTTACAAGGTGTTCTCCTGAAAAAGTTATGAGTTCAGCAGACAGGACAAAATGAAATTAAGCTCCTTGAAAGAAAGTAAAATATTTTTGAGGTAGTTTTATAAGAATGAACACCAGAATACACTGCTGTGACAAACGTTCAAATCTGAAATGACTTTGAGCACCTTCTACTAAGGTACCCATGGTGGGGGAAGGGAAGCCACAAAACAACTGAACAGATAAATAGAAAAAGTCTAATCACTTAAGCACTCAATACCTGTACAGCGAGTGCATTAGGGACTATCTATATTTGAGAAGTTACTCGCATACCATGTTGGGGAAAAGTAACTATTTGTGAACATTCATGAATCTGGCTTCTTGCTTCCGTTTTCTGGCACTTACTTCAGAGCACAGGAAAGGCAATTGAGTAAGTGTCCTTCAGTTACAGAGAAACCAGAAGCCATGTCTTGGACCCAGAGTGTATTTATTAACCTTGGTATTGTTGGGGACATATATAGAATCTGGAGCACGAACGATTTGCTTCAATTTTGTAGTAGTCTAGATGAAATGTATGACTTTATGTTTAGATAAAGAACCCTTTAAAAGACCACACAAAGCAGGAACCTAAATTTACAATTTATAAACGCACAAACAGCTCGCCATATAATAGGTCTGTGACTTTAAGGAACGGGGATTAGAACAGTTGAGGGCTGCAAACTTGGGAATGTGCGTCAAAGAGGTTTATCAGCAAATATTTGTGTGCTGCATTTAACCACTTTGGCAGAGGAGAGGCATATGGATAGAGAAAAAAAATGTTGTTGTTGGCATGGCACCTCACCCCTGCAATCCCAGCGCTCTGGTGACTTAGGCAAGAGGCTTGAGTCCAGCCTAGGCTACAGAGTGAGCCCTTGTCAAGACAGAAAGGGAAGGAAGGGAGGAAGGAAAAGAGAAGAGAAACAAATGACTCAATTTGAGTTTGGTCTTCACCCCGCCCCCATATTTAGTTTTTGTCATTTTTTAAAATTATTATTACAGTATAATTTGTAACTTTCTGGGCTTCGGCTCCCCTCAACTTCTGATCAGCAGAAACTCAAAAATCACAGCCATTCCCACGCAGCTCAACACACCGCTCTGCGGGAGCCTCCCGCCTTGCCAGGCCTGTGAGCTGCGACTCGCCGGTGGGCTTCGGGCCGGGAGCGGTGTCGCATCACACGCCCGCCGCCTCGCGTCCCCGCAACAGCCTCCGCTGTCTGCGATCTCCCGCCGCCGCCGCCGGCCCAGCGCCTTCTGCAGCCGCCCGCCCAGCCGAGCGTGCGAGCCTGGCGCAGGAGGCGGGCTCTGCGCTTCGCGGCCTCGCCTCCGCAGCCGGCGGGAGGAGGCGGGAAGGCGGGCGGAGGCGGGGGAGGAGGCGGGACTACGGCGGGCCGTAGCTGGCGCCGAGCGCGGTGGGAGAGCGGCGGGTACCCGGCTGGCTCGGCTGGCGGCCTCTGCCCACACCTCGGCGCCGCAGCCCCACGCCTCGCCCGCCCTTGGCTCGGGGGTCTGCGGCCGCCGGCCAGAGCGGAGCCGGCGGAACCCTGGACGAGCGGTACGTTTGGACGTGGAGCGCCACTCCTCCTGCAACCTTTTGTGCTGCAGAGGTGGCGACGGGGATGGGTGGGGTACGCGCGTGAGTGTGGGTGCCCCAGTCAGCGAAGCCACTGTGCCAACCCCAGGCACGGCGCCGCCCCTTCCTCCTCGCCTCGTGTCCCGGCCGGGCGCGCGGTGTGTGCGCAGCGCCGGGAAGCCCCGGGCCGCGCTGGCCTCTGCGATGGCTGGCGGCGCAGCCTCGGTGACACCGGGGCTGCGAGCCGGACCGGTCCCCGAGCCCTGGTACGGACGGCTGGCGTGGTGGTGTGGGGACTGGAAGTCTGGGGTGGGGCCCGAACGGGGTGCTGGAGCCCGCAGCTTCCTGGCACAGGGGTGGGGCCGGCGACGCGGGAGTGTGCGGCGCGGGGGAGTGTGCGGGGGCGTGCGCCCCGTGCGCGCGCAGCGAGCGGACTGGGCGGGCGTGCGCTCGCCGCCGACGTGCGGTGCGGGGACTCTGCGACCCGGAGCGACGCTCCCGCGGTGCCGAGGTGCGGAAGTCTGGGTGCGTCGGCGCGCGCCAGTTCGGCGGCTCGCCCTACCCGCAGCGCCAAGGCGGCAGGCCCCGGGGGTGGGGGGGGAGGCCCATTGAGAAGTAGCGCTCGCCCGGCTTGCCGAGCCTCTGGCCTCCACGGCGTGCGAGCCACGGCTGCGGGTGACAGATAGCGGCGGGAGACGGCCCCTGACGACCTTATCTCAACCGCCTGTGCGCACTGCATCCCGCGGGCGAGGCCGAGGCCGGTGCGGCGACGGGTGACGGACAGACCGGCGGTGGCGGAGGAGCGTCTGCGGACTGGGGATCGCGGCCCGGCGCTGGCCAGAAACTAAGGCAGCAGATGTCTCGGGCAGCGCCGCCCTCGCCCCACCTGTCGCGGGTGGACTTTGGGGCGGGTGGGAAGCCTGGGAAAGGGCGCCTGGCGGCGGCCGGCGCTCAAACCTCGAGAAGCGGCCCATTGTGAAGCTGCCAAAGTCGCTCTAGTGGTGGAATCTGCAAATCTCGGCCAGGAAGGAGCCCAGTTCTCCGAGGGAAGGACGGCCGCGTGCTTTCCCCCTTGGCAAGTGTCTGGCTCGCTAGAGACTCCCGGGCTCTCCGCCCACGCCGCTTTGCTTCGAGTGGGCTGAGGATTTCTGCAGAACCAGGGTGTGTGTGTGTGTGTGTGTGTGTGTGTGTGTGTGTGTGTAAGGAGGGGCTGGGAACACTGGAGATAACTGGCGCTGAACTTTTTCATCCTTCCAAGAGGAGTAATTATGGACACAACAACATTGTACCCTGTTAGCCGCTCCTCGCCGAAAGAGCCGATGCTGCACAAAATCTCCGTGGTTTCAAAACTCCGTTTTATGTTGTTGTTTTGTTCTGTTTTGTTTTGTTTTTATCTCAAAATGCCACTGTATAATTTGAGGTGGCGGGTGCTTTACGGTGGTGCAACAAGGTAGACACTAAGGATTGGAAACGACTCTTTCACAAAGTTATTCTCCCAATTAGTTCAAAACGTAGTTATTATCCCAGAAGCTTTGGGCTACAGTCTGTGCTTAGGTTATTCTAATGAATGGATGTTCTGCTGAACATTTGGGTGTTTTTATTCTGATACCTTGGATTTAAAAACCAAACTGACAGGATGAAATGTGAGCATTCATGACTACGGCGACTACTCAACTTTGGTAAGAATTGGCGCTTAAAATGTGTTTTTGATATGTTTAATTGTAAATGGAACGGTTAGCACTAAGTTTCCCAGGTGTGAGGGATCATTGGCACTACTAACAGCCAATTAACTTTCATTTATGTGTTCCATAGTTTCAAAGAGTAGCAACATTTTGTCTTAAAAAGTAATTGGTGTGATGAGACCATTAGTTTATAAACACCATTTAAGTTTTGTTTCCTGGTTTGAGGCTTCGGTTATTCCCCCAATGAATACCCAGTTTTCAGCTTTCCTTCCGGAAGGTGAATCACCTCCAAAGATACCTGTTTTTGTGGTTATGTTTCCAGAAGAGGCAGGTTTCTTGTTAAAGACTGCGAGTAGACTTGTGGTTTCAGCTGTTGTCGGACATGTTTGGAGTGAAGCTGAATGTGATGTAGTAACGTGGGCTTGACTTTAATTAGCAGAGATGGAAACCAAAAGAATGCCGGGCTCTTTGAGGGACCTGCTATTAAGAGAACCGATACTAGAAAGAGGAACACACACGTTTGTGTCTTTCTGAACCAATTATGGGTTGCTTTACCATGCTGGGAAGGTTGGTGGTTTGTCAGTAAGGTCAAAGGAGCTTTTTAAAAAGTCTCGCTGCACTTGATAACTGCTCTTCTAAACCCTTGGTGATTTGAGTTTTACAAACTGAAGAGAGGTAAGAAGGTTGCAAGTGGTCTCCATGGTGAGAGTCTTGGGTTCAGCACAGAATTTTGTTTTCCATTCAATGCTCTAATCTGTCTGGCAGCTGAACCGTTTTACTTCTGTTCAGTGGTTTTCTACTTGAGGAATGTTTTGGTCCCTTATTTATTTATTTATTTATTTTAGAGAACTCTTTGAGAGCAGAACATATTTTGATTACAAAACATGTTCACCAGTTGAAATGGAATTTCCTGTTGCCTGGTGGTCCCTGACCCCACCCCCTACCCCCGTTTGTCTGTCTGTCTCTATGTATCTATCTATCTAAATTTGGTATTTTTTGTTATTTTTTAATTAGTGGATCTGGGGGGATGCATGAAATACACGGATTTAGGTATTTAAGAGTAAAGAGTTTGTTTAGAACACAGCACTTCCATGTGAAGTGTCCTTTGTTTGGTGGGAAAACAGAAAACTGGTGGCGGATGGTGTTCCAGTTTGTTGTCCCATGTCGGAGGATTTTGTCTGGCATGGTGGTAGACCTTTAAACCTGCCCCCATTGCTTTTGCACACTAAGAAATAGTGTTGAATGGTTGGATGCAGCATCGAGCCCATGGCTCCATGGATGCGCCTCCCAAACTACAGAAGTAGAAAGACTTATTTTCTGTTATAAAAACTCACACCTCTTTGCTGTTTTATACATTGGGATAAAGGTAACAGTGTGTGGTGTGTTTGTTGTCCCAAGATACTTGAGGGAGGATTCAAGAGGTCTCGCAGATAATTATGTCAGGGAATTAATGAATGAGATATACTTTTTGAAGGGCTTTATTAACTGTGCTGGTAGGTATCACTTACCAGTTCATGCTTTAAACTTTCCTACTGGTGGAGCCTCATTGCGATCACTGTTGGATGTCTTCCTTTCCTTACCTGTGGCTTTCCTGTCTGGAGGCAGTTGGCTGCACTTGGCCTTGTTTAAGTTTCTTGTCCACGTTATTTACAGAGTAATGCCATGGAGCTTTCTGTTTATTTCAGCTGTTTTGGAAACAGTGTATCTTAAAGCTTTAGTTTCCTTGACCATAGTCTGTTTTCCTATGCATTTTTTTTTCCTGTCCAAAGAATTTGACATCTGTCTTTCCCATTTACCATCTAAGCATTCAAATGCCAGGATCAAACAATAGCCATTTATTGTTGTTAGGGAGTTCTAGATTTTTAAAGTATTCTAAAGCTAGATGGCTTTATTTGAAAGTTGTATTTTGGGGTGACTTTATTACAGCTTTTAGTTTTTATTTTGGGAGATGGTAGTGGAAGCTTTTCTGTAACTTTGCAGTAGATTGCTCTCCGGGCAGTCTTACAGGAGGTGTGCAGCTACACTGTTGGCTCTGCTGTGCTTCTTTTTGTCTCTTTTTTTTACTATGTCATCATCCCCTTCCTGGTGCCTGGGGCTCGATGGTGCCCAGTTACACGCAAATAGCAGTGACAGGAGGGAGAGTGAGAACCAGGAGGATGCTCCTGCACTCGGTTCACCTTGGCTCACTGTTGAGGGATCTGCTCTATTTTTGACTTGGCAGTGTAAACCAGGGATAATCAGTCACTACACTGCTCATTGTGAAATTACGGAGCGTGTTTCTGGACTTCTTCACCAGCTCAGTGCTGTGTGGTGATTGCTGTAAGGCTCCTCTGCTTTTAAATTTAGATTGAGGATTTAACCAGGTCTATGTCTTTCTATTGATGTTTAAAAAAAAAAAAAGAAAAAAAAGAAAGAAAAGAGTTTAGTGCATCTAAAATCTTGGGAAGAATATGCCACCAAATGCCAGGCATTTAAGACTTTCGGAATTGTCTTTATTTAGAACTAAGGCATTCACATTTTTCTGTTTGTTTTTGGTTTTCAGTCTAAGTTTCTAAGAGTGTGTATCAAATTTGTCCCACATTATGACTGATGAAGCCCTGGCATCCAATTGCAAAACAGCCAATACCCTGCAAATATTGTTGGAGGTGTTTCCCGTCGTTAAATCTGTCTTAAGGTTACTGTTGTTGTGATGAAGCACCATGACTGAATCAACTTGGAGGAAAGGGTTTATTTGGCTTACATTTCCACATCTTCGTCCATCATTGACAGAAGTCAGGACAGGAGCTCAAGCAGGGCTGGAACCTGGAGTCAGGAGCTAATGCAGAGGCCATGGAGGGTGCTGCGTATGGGTTTCCTCCTCATGGATTGTTCAACCTGCTTTTAAAAATAGATTTCAGAACCATCAGCCCTGGGATAGCACTATCCACAATGGGCTGTGTCCTTCCTAATCAATCACTAAATAAGAAAATGCCCTATAAAACTGTCATATTATTTAATCTATTTGTCTGGTGGGTGTGTGAGTGTATTGTGTGGTATGCACATGTGTGTATGTGAATGTGTGCATGCATGTGGGGTGTGTGTGTGTGTATGTGTGTGTGTGTATGTATGCTGGGGGTTTGAACAGGGTCTTCTCTGTCTCCATATTTGTGCTTAAAATGTTAACATTTAAAAAGTTTGCAATCACCTTGGAACTAGTAATAAAACTGCCCCTCAGTCATTTCACAAATAAGACAATAAAACCTTTTATATGAAATAACCTCCTGAAAACACTTAGAGTAGGATTCCACCCACAGAAATTAATGGATGTATGTTTTCACGAGCATGATTATTCTGTGTAAGGCTGGGCTTATATACAAATTTGAGGATAGGCAAGTGGGCCCTGGAGCCTGGCTGATTGGTGTGCAGATTCCCACACGGCTCTCAAGTAGAAGTAGTTTAACTGAATATTTGAAAGTGAGGTTAATAATATTTTCTTCAAGGAGTAAAGTAACACTTAAATTATGTCTTTTTGGAATGTAAAAGATGCTGAAAAATGGTTTCTTTTTATTTCAGTTCTCTACTACAAATGTAAATTTTCTAACAATGTTCTGTAAAATTCTTGGGGGGGGGTGTAATTATATGAAGTGAATACTTGCATCTCTAGAGAACAGATTTTGTTTCACTGTGCTTCAGTTTCTGTTAAGACCACAAGCCTCATTGGTGAGGGAGGCCCAAGCCTTAATTATTCGGATTGCTTGTTTTCTAAATTTAAACATAGTTGGCTGTAAAAATAAATAGAACATGTCTGTTCTCAGCACCACAGGAAGTGCCAGTGGCTGATAGCATCAGGGTTCTTTGCATGATGAGCCAGTGTACTAAGTGCTTCTAGTTATCAAGCAAAAGAAGTTGAATTCAATAAATTATCTTTGGCTGAAACTCCTCTGTGCTGGGAGAATAACCAGCCAGCAACTCTTGGCCGTTTCTTTTGCTGTTCGTCTTTAGTCTGAGAACAGGTTTATAGGGCTGTGTTTCCAGGCTTCACACGTCTATGTAGATAAAATGAAACCTCTCCGCCCTCATGAGCACAGCCCCACCCCACCCCGCCCCGCCCCTTGTGTTGAGTACAACATTGCGAACTCAGCAACCAGTGAGACCTGGACGGTTGAAAAGGACTTTGGGGAGAGAGGTGTGGGGTGTGTGTGTGTGTGTATGTTTGTGTGTGTCTTAACTAATTAATCCAATTAAATGGGGATGCAAGAGGTAAAGATAGATTCTTTTCATTCCCAAGGTTAGAGGGGGATGATGAAGAGGAGATGCTAGAGACCTGAGTAGAATGGCTTTTCTGTATTTTTAAAAGTGTTTTCTGAGTTGGGGTGGTGCTTCAGTGGATGAAATGCCTTTCCTGCAGGAGTTACTGTGACCTGAATTTGTTCCCTAGCATCTGCATGAAAACTAGACACGGCAGTGTACTTAAAGAAACCCAGTGCTTCTTGGCAGAGACAGGAGGAACCCAGTGACTCCTTGGCCAGTAGCCAGGCTAAATTAGTTTGAGTCCTTATCTCAAGAAATAAAGTAGAGAATTAGGGGTATGGCTCAGAGGCAGTATCAGAGGTCTCTCCAGGAGGTTCAAGATCCTGGCTTCACACCCAGTACCAAAATAAATAAAGAGAGGAAGAAAAAGACAGTGCCTGATGTTGACCACTGGTTTTCACATGTATGCATTTTTGAATGAACACACACACGCACATGCACACACACACGCGCACATGCACACACTAAATGCAGAAATCTTTCAAGAGCTTTCCAGTCCTTTGCCACAAGCCATCTACCAAATGATTTTTATTGCTGCTATTTTAGAGTTCAGATGAGTAGACACCAAAATTAATTTCATAATAATAAGATCACACATCTGTAAAGGGCTTGCTTACAGCCTGCAAAACCCATTCATCTACCTGAGTTTCCTGGATCCAAATAACTTGTGTTAGGGAGGGACAGTGGCATGATTGGCCTCATTTTCAGATTGCTATTTATGTACGGTCTTAGTGTGGTCACAGCCAAGGTCCATTCTTTTGTGCCTGCCTCAGCATTTCCCCTCCCCGACCCCAAACAATCTTCTGAACACCTCAATAGGAATACAATGATAAAGCAACATTTAAGCCTTCAGTTTTTCATGTAGCCTAATTAAATACTCTTAGTTTCTAGGCAGAGTCTACACAGCACAGGGGAACAAGAGCAGTAAGATGTTTTGAAGACTCATTTAGCCAAACTAACTCAAAGCCACCCTTTTAATTGAATTAATTAGTTACTATGTCCCATATAACCTGTGCCCAGCATTAGTACCTCTTGTGACTTTCATTCTGTTTTGCAGTTAGGAATTGTTATAATTGCTTTATAAACTGTTACTCGTTAAATTACAGGCTTATTTTTGTGTCTCATGTTTAGTATCTGGAGTAGAGCAGAAAAATTATTATGCCTGTGCTCCCTTGGGACTCTTTGAAACTTGCACAGTGACATCATCTGGGATTTAGTCTGGTAAGTTACATTTTGTTGTGTATGTTAATCATTATATGGGCATAACATCATAGTGCATGTTAAAGTCTTCATAGATGAACAGGCAAAAATAATGTCCTTGTGTTACTGCAATTGTGTTTTTCCACAGTCATGCGATTCTAATGGCTGCAGCTGAGATTTGATAACTGCATGTTACATTTATTTGAAATGTTTGTTGCCTTTATGTGTTTTTCTTTTTCCGAAGTTCCTGTAAGAACTGGGACTTCTTAGGGAATAGTATTTCAGAGTCTATGATAGAAGTAGTTGAATGATAGAAGTAGTATCAAATTTGAGGGATAGTGTAGTAAAAATATTATTTCCAAAACTGCTGAAGTAACTCACAAAAGGTTCTGGTTATATATTTCTATAAATACAGTGGCTGAAGTTCACATAATTGTCATTTGCTGCCTATGTGGCCATCCTTTATTTTCTCATACCATGAACAAATACTTTCAAGTTGTCATCTTTCAGTTATTCCCTCCCTTCCCCCATGCCTCTGTGTGTGTCCACATAGTTGGTTGTGTAGCTTCAAGTCTTTGATGGGGCAAATAATTAAAAATAGCTTTGTGTGCTCTTTAGCATTTTCAGGACTATATCCGAGTGGCTGCTCTTTAAATCCTGTATATACATATAAATATGTATGTATATATGTATATACATATATACATGTGATTCAGCTTGAGAGGTATGTGATCCCTGAAGGTGATCTCACACGGAAAGGATAACCATTGAGTTCCCTTTTGACTCTCAGACTCGGTAGCCAAGAAATTACTTATTGGAGGATGATAAGAACTTGGCGATACATTACCAAACCTCTCACTTTTAATGTCAGGTTTACGGAAGGATATCTTGTCCATGATAGCATTTATCTGAGTGTAGTTTGAAGAGTTTTCTCCTGTCCCTTTGTAGTGTGTTTCCTCTCCCCTCCTAACTTACTGTAACTCATGGAGTAGTTTCTGCCCTTACTGTTTTGCATTTTCAGAATAAATACGATTTCCGTATAAATGAAATCACTGTATATAGCTTGTATATAGCTTTCCTGTCAACATGTACTTTACTTGTTGCCTTCCGACTTCGCACTGTTTATTGCTGAATGGCGTTACATTATATGCACACCTAGCGTGATATTTGGACTCGTGCCAGGTTTTGATAATTATGAATGATAACTGTTATGAATATTTATGTTTGTGTCTTAGTGTGAACATTTCTTCTCGTGTTGTTTTGGTTCATGCCTAAGAGTAAGGTAGTTGGCTTTTTTAGTAAGCATTCATTCACCTTTGTAAGCAACGTTAAACTACTGCTCAACGTTCCCGTAAGTATCTAACATACCAAAGCGCATTCACCTGAACTCAAATCTTGGCATAGATTTGTTTCATTTTGTATTCAACATTTTCAACCTTGAGTGGATTAGAGTGAGTAAATTTGAGGGCCTTCAGGACAGTGACTGTAATAGGCAAATTATGTCTACTTGAGTGACTTAAAGAGACAGGCGTTAGAAGAGTGCAGTTTGACAGATATAGTCTGGCAAGCTTTGAAACCTTTATGCATAGTAAAATTGCTTGGCAGTTTTGTTGTTGGTCATTTGTTTTAAAGTATTTTTAAAAGGATTGGTTTACTTGGGAGGCAGAGGCAGGCAGATTTCTGAGTTTGAGGCCAGCTTGGTCTATAGAGTGAGTTCCAGGACAGCCAGAGCTACACAGAGAAAGCCTGTCTTGAAAAACCTAAAAAACAAAAAGCAAACAAACAAAAAAAGGATTAGTTCATTTCCATTTTATATGTCCGAGTGCTTTGTGAATGTCGGCAGGTGCCCTCTCCAGACAAATGCCCAGGGTGCCGAGGAGGGCATCTGATTCCTGAAGCAGAGTTGAATGTTTGTGACAGCCACGTGGGTGCTGAGATGAGAACCTGGCAGTTCTCAGCTTCTCCCCCTCCTTCCTGCAGTAGATGCCAGACTGGCAAATCCATGTCAGGTCTCTCTTGAAAAGGACTTTGCTAACATGTTAGCATTTTTATTTTGCGTATTTAAGATGGTTACATCTACTTTCTTTTATATATTGCTACATATTGCTAAACACAGGCATATGAAGCAGTATTTTGATTGCTAGGGTGATTTATTTATATTTTTTATTTTTTTGGTTAATTCTAATTTAGTAAAAAATTTCCAGAAAAAACTTTTTTAAGAAAAATAATGTGAGTCTTGGGAAATGATGTCACTAAAGTGCTTGTTGTACAAATGTGAAGGTTTGAGTCCAATCCCACGTTTGTGATCTGGCTTTGGGAGGGCAGAGGAGGGTAGGAGCTGGGGTCCTTATCTGTTCATCCTAGCCGGCCTTGGGAGTACCAGGGCTATGGGAGTCTGTTTGTAAAAACCAACCAACCAATAAAACAGACAAAAACCACGAGGGGATTGGCTCTTAGAAACAACACCATAGATTTATCCTCTTAGCCTCCGTATACATGAGTCTACATTTATATGCACATCCTACATGTAAATAAAGCTCTCTACTTTCCCCTCTCTTACACACCACACACACACACACACACACTTATAATTTTGTATAGCATTTGTGAAAAACAGCAGCTATTTTCTGAGCTGGTGTAAGAAGCTAGGGCACTTGTGTTTTATCTTCAAAATGTACTCTTTTTTGCCAAATGTATAGGAAATAAGGCTTTTTGGAGAGTGTTAGCACTGTGTACATTGTATACAGAATGTGGTCTCTGACAGCTCGTGCTGGTGCATAAAGAATCTGTTGTGGTTGTACTCTGGTTTAGTCTCAGCTAGGACTCATGTTATTAGGGTAAGGCATACTATACCCACTACCTTAAAAATGTACACTCTTCATATTTCTCTAGAATATATAAACATTTTTACCATTTGTTGAAGGAAATTGGATGCTTTGTTTATAACCTTGCATGATACATCCGTTAGATGTGAAAAATCTCAGAGTTAAGGTCGGGAATGGAAGCCATGTCTGTCCTAAGTTTTCCTTTGGAAAAGGCAAACACATTATCCACTGGGCTCACAGTCTTCTTTCTTCAGCAGTACGTATTTATATGCAGTGAGAGTCGAAGCAGGACACTGTCCTGGTGAATGTCTACATCGCACTTTCTAGAAGTATTTACATTAGCTTTGGGTTATATAAAATAGTGCATTCTCTCTGTAGAGAAAATGGGAACATTTTATATAAAGCTTTGTGGCAGTTGCTAAAAAAAATTTACAAAGCATATGTTCTTTGACTCAGCAGTTTAGTTCTGGAATTTCTTGCAAAATTAGTTTTTCTGTGTCTGTCTCTGTGTTTCTGTGTGTGTCTCTCTCTCTCTTTCTCTGCCTCTCTGTCTCTCTCTGCCTCTGTCTATCTCTCTGTGGATATCTCTCTCTCTCTCTCTCTCTCTCTCTCTCTGTGTGTGTGTGTGTAAATAAACACCTACTCTCATATTAGTAAATGTCGGGAGTAAGGGAGAACCCACTTAAATATTAATACGAGCTTTCTCTGTGTATAGCATTGATAGGAAAAGTGAAGAGAGATGTTTTTGGCTTTCAGAGAATGTATGGATTATTTGAATTGAATATCTTTCAGTCTGTGTGGATTATTTTTACAGGTTTCAAAAATAATAAAAAGATCAAATTATCATTGAAATAGGCTGTTGAGGAGTGGAAAGGGGTAAGAAGTGTCTGGCTGGGGAAGAGGTTACAGAAATGTCTGGGATATGGCTGTTTGAAGAGCTCTGCAGCTCCTGGAGGCAGTGAGGAGGATGCTGCTTCAGGTCTGTAGCATATGCGTGAGTCTTTCCCTTCTGAGTACCTGTCAGTAGAGTCAGCTGTGTCCGTACACATTATCCCTTGGAAATACTTCCTGGCTTTTCTCTCCAAGAGTCTTGTGCTGTGCTCAGACTCCACTAGAGCCTCTTTTTTTTTTTTGGGGGGGGGGGGGAGACGTGAAAAATATTTCTGATAATCTAATACCAGAGTTTAGGACAGGGATGAGACAGGTGCGTTTAGAGTGGACAGTGAAACATATCACTTACTTGCTTGAAAGAGTCTGACCATAGAGTACCGTGTCCTTTGACATCTCAGGTAAAGCTTTAGGAAGTCGATAAAGTTCAAGGGTGTGGTGTGCTAATGATACACGGATATACAAAATAGGAAAGGTAAGGAATCAGTGAATTCTCTTGAGGCTTGAGGTGGAACACAGCCCTTTGGACAGAGTTTCTAAAAAGGGATTCTTTGTATGACAGCTCGGAAGCCCCACAGTTCTTTGCAGAGCTCATGCAGGAGCTAGGGTACTTAGGCTACTTTCAAACAAAGTTTCAAAACCTCCTCTTCTTGGAGAATATTGAAGAGCTGAGAAATACTATCGATGCTATAGTGGATATTGTATGTGTTACTGTTTGGGCCTCCTGCTTCTAGTATCAGCCAAAATGTGCAATTTTACACTAATCAGTTGTGAAAATGTGTGATTTGTGTTAGCTGGCCTAGAGTCATCTAGTTAAACAATTCTTCATGTATCTCAGGAGACACAGTCACACCAGCAAACATTGTCAGATGTTTGCAGTTTGAATCTGTTTGAGAAGATCTTTACTTGCCATATAAAATTTTGTGTTTACTTGTTTAAAGTCTCAAAAGCATTATGTTGACTTGTCTACAAGTCAACTTTTCTAGTTTTATTTTTGTGTATATGTGTGTATGTGCATATTTATATATGTACAGGTACACGAATGTGTGTGGATGTGTCCCTGAGTGCATGCATGTGTATGTATTGTATGCGTGTGTGCGTGCATGTATATGTGTGTGCATAGGTACATGCATGAGTGTGTGCACTCACATGTCTATGTGTGTGCACATGTATGCATGTGTATATGTACATGTATGTGCATGTGTGTGCATGTGTAGGTGTCTGTGGGGGACAGAAGACAACATCTACAGATATTATTCCTCAGATACTGTTCACCTTCTTGCTTTTGATTCAAAGTCTCTCATTGGCATGAAAGTCACTGAGTAGGTGAGGCTAGATGCCCAGTGAGTCCTAGAGATCCTTCTGCCTCTGGTTTACAAACCCTAGTCCTGTTATATTAGCATGGATCAGCTTCCCCTGCTCACAAGGCAAGCACTGTGCTGGCCTGGCACTGTAGTTTTGTTTTCTGCTCTAGACTGACACTGTCTCCTCCTCCCCTTCCCTCTCCCCCTCCCCCCTCTTTCTGTATATACAGAGAGACAGAGATACCTGTATAGATACATATTTTCCACTTCTGTTAGTAAGTTAACCGTTTTCTCTTCTAATTTTTGTCTATAGTTTTCTGCCCTAATTATCTATAAAAGGCATTCGTGGGAACAAGCAGGGTGTCTTTAATGCTGTAGAATGTAGAAGTGTGGGAGCTGATGGCTTGTGTGGTGTATGCATGGATGTGCATGTTTCTCCTCACCCATGATGCACCTGTGGAGGCCAGAGTCAACATTGTGTGTCTTCCTTTATCACTCTCCACCTTATGTTGGAGACATGGGCATTTCTTGGACTGGATCTTGTCTTTTTGGCTAGACTTCCTAGCCAGTTGGACTCAGAGACTCCCCTGTTTTGTGTACCCCCATCTGTAGGATTACCTAAATTTAGTGTGTGTTGTGGATCTGAACTTGGTTCTTGCACTTTGCCTATGGTGTCTCTCCCTGCCCTCGTGGCTGATTTCTTGATTGACTGTTTATTATGTCTGTAGAAATTGTGTTCTCTGCATACATGTGCTATGATGCTCATGAGAATATTTGTGATCCTGTCTCAACCTTAAACTTTTTGAAAATGAGGCCATTTTTAGAATATGAGGCAAAATGCTGAGTCATGAATAGGACTGCTGCTTTCACAGTATGTCCATGGCAGAGTGTTTATGGAAAAGCCTGAAGACTGTGCTCTGATACATTAGCCATCTCCAGTTACAGTCATGGTGCTGACTTTTCTGTTAAAGGCTTTTTAAATAAGAAACTTGGAGGCTGGGGTGTAGGTCAGTGTATTTAGTATTCATGGAGCCTTGGGTTCAGTCAGCATCCACAAACAACATTAAAAATTCTTCCTGTGGAAGAGTTTGTGTCTAAGATGTGCCTTTAGGTGTGCTGTTGTGTACCCAGTGCCTTCAGCTTACACCGTGTGTGTGTGTGGGGGGGCGGGGGGTGGTGGTGGTGAGGGGCGGGATAGGGCAGTGAATTAGAGACTGGTCATTCTTTGGTGTCAGTTTTTTAAAAAGTGGAATTCTGGAACTAGAAAAGCACCTAGGCCTTTCCTTCAGCTGGGGCAATCGTCTTTAACAAATGATTGGAGAATATTGACTCCATTATTTTTGCAGAGTTTGCCTAGCATTTAAACTCACTCAAGAAATTCTCAGGAACTCAACAACGCTGAATGTTTTCCTTCTAATCACACTGCAGAATGGGCCACTTAGTTTAGAAACAAATACTTACCCTTAGGTGTTTTCGCCCTGAAGCCTGGCTCTAGGCTGCTCTAGAGCTGCACAGCAGGCATTCATTAGAAAAGTGGTGTACAAGAAAAAGGCTCTAGCATGGGGACCCCAATGGAGGAGTTAGAGGAAGGACTGAAGGAGCTGAAGTGGTTTACAACCTCATAGGAAGAACAACAATATCAACCAACCAGACCCCCTCTCCCCAGAGCTTCCTGGGACTAAACCACCAACCAAAGATTACACATGGCTCCAGCTGCACATGTAGCAGAGGATGGCCTTGTTGGGCATCAATGGGAGGAGAGGCCTTAGGTCCTGTGGAGACTTGATGCCCCAGCCTAGGAGAATGTTAGGGTGATGAGGCAGGAGTGGGTGGGTAGGGGAGCACTCTCATAGAAGCAAGGGGTATGGGGGATGGGATAGGGGGATTTTGGAAAAAAATAACATTTGAAATGTAAACAAATAAAATAACCAGTAAAAAAAAGAAAAGAAAAGAAAAAGGCTCTAGAAATCTCCATGTTAAGGAACACAAGTTAGCTGTCACCTTCATTCATTCTCTTATTGCAGAGGGGCAAGGAAGGAGAAGGGGGCCTGGGAAACAGACAAAGGTAAGTACAGTCAGGTGGGCTGTGTGTTAAAAAAAACCTTACATGTGTGAGAATGTCAATGAGGCCACGCCTCATACAGTTAGTACTGATAAGACCTGTAAGCAGTTTGTGAGGGCCCTGCTTGAAGGTTCTTTTTCATATGTCAGTCAGTATAGCACAGAGATGGAGTAAGCCAGCCAACGAGCCACTCTGAGAGTACACTCACTGTTGAGTGTACACTGCTTGGGATAAAAGTGCTGTTGCATGATAGCTAACGAGTGCAGAAATTATGTGTGCACACATAAATCACTGCAACCTGCTTAGCAGTTTTCCCCACCCAAGGCAAAGTAGATGAGCCTCAGCCCAGGGTGTGTATGGATTGTCACCCAGTTCAGAGTACATAGGATCTGAACCGTGGACGTTAAAAAGCATATATAGCAAGTGAAAACAACCAGGTTGCTGGAAACCCATGGTTGTCATGGAGTGCCAGACTTAAAGAAATCAAAGTCAATACTCACTCAGTGAGGGCTGATGGCTGACATTGTCCGGGTGGCTGTTCTAGTCAGAGTCTCAGTCTCTCTCTCTCTCTCTCTCTCTCTCTCTCTCTCTCTCTCTCTCTCTCTCTCTCTCTCTCTCTGTGTGTGTGTGTGTGTGTGTGTGTGTGTGTGTGTGTGTGTGTGTGTGTTCTGTCTGTCTTTTCCTCCTTGGCCCTGGTTGCTTGGACAGCACCATTCCTCTGTTCCTGACCTTTCAGGATGAATTATCAGATTGAATTGCTACCTACAGCTACTTGTCAGGTTCTGAAGGTTGAAGGCCTTAGATTTGTCCTCTCCAAGGTTACATAGTTAGTGATCAAGGCCAGGTTACTTTGTTTTGTCCCTTGGCTTAGGACCAAAGTTTGTTTAGCATAACAATTAGGTGTAATTTGGTATGGTTCTGTTAGCTTCATAAGCTGAGGTGTCCAAGAGATCTAGACATACTGGTAGTTACAATTTGAGTCCTGTCAACAGGCAAGTAAGTTTCATCCTAGGATAGTAACAAACTATACCAGAACCAGTTACTTGAAAGCCAGGAGAATAGGCTAAAGCTTACAGGAAGCTGGGGCCCCGTGTACATGCGGCTGGCCTTTCTCTGCTGTTGTACTGTACTGTGGTAAGGACGGGTAACCTCTTGTGCCTCAGCCTCCTAATGAAGGAAAGAGGAATAAGCCTCACAGACGTTCTGCTTCATTTGTCTTTAGTTTTCTGGTTGCCAGAAATTGAAGTGAGTCCTGAAACCTTAGGGAAGTAGCTCCTTGTGTTATAAAAGCTCTCTTGAGAATTGTGTGACATAAAAAAACTTCCTCAAGAAAGTTCTCATAGTAAACTCAGTTACTTGACATTTTGATTAGTATTCTCGGAGACTTCCTTAAAAACCAGTAGAAATTCAACTAAAATGAAACTTTCTCAGAAGACATTATCTCTGTTTTCTCTTTTACTGTGTTTCCCAAAATTTGTATTATCTGCTGTTTTCTAGGAACCTAGCCATTATTCATGACTCTGGGTGTCATTAGGTTTTCAAAACTACATAAAGTGATAATTGCAGTGAACAACCCTGTTATTCATTGTGAATCATTCTTTTTATGAAACTGTTCAAGACTGTCGTAGGCATTGTAAGATAAAATAACTGTGCTTCTGGTGTTTTATGATTAAATAGTCATAAAATGGCATTTGGTATTCTACAAGTATTTTTAAAAATTCATCTATTTTTATTTTATGCGTCTGGGTGTTTAGCCTACATGTGTGTCTGTGCATCCTGTGTGCAGTGCCTTCTCAGGCCAGAAGGCGACAGTGGACGATCCCGTGGGGTTCAGTTGGATGTTAGCTGCTGTGTGGGTGCTCAGACCCAAACCTGGTCCTGCTGCAAGAGCAACAAGTGCCTTTACCATCTGAGCCATCTCTCCAGGGTCATTTGCATATGTTTAGTATTAGGTTTAAGGTTAGCTTTTTAACTACAGAATGATTTTCCTTAATTCATTGGAGATTTCAAAGGATGATTTTTTTTTTTTTTTTTTTTTTTTTTCAAGTTTTCCTTCCCTCCTCTAAATGCTCAAGCACAGCATCAGGATAGGTATCAGGTCAACAGATCAGTCAGTAAATTGTACGGTATCCCTCTCAAGCACAGTTAAAAAGAATCACAAGTGTGAAGGGCAGAGTGGTTATATATCTAATTTAAAGGAGAGGAAATTTAATTTTCAAGTCAAATTGTTTTGAAACCTTTTTGTAAAAACCTGTGTGCTTACTTCTGTTTGCCTACTGTAATTTCTAAGCATACCAGTGAGTCAAACTCTGTACGCTTGAACTGAGTTTATGACTTAGAGAAGTATCCGATCTCTTCTTCAGATCATGTACATAAAGCGTCCGATACTCATTGAGCTGCCTATGAATTCCCGAGCACAGAGTGGCAGCATTCATTTCTTGCCTGCTCTGAGAATGTTTAGACAGCAAAGGCAGGAATCTTTGTGTTGTACAGTTTCTGTCTTCCAGACTGTTCTTCATGCTCTGTGTGTTCTATCAGGATCGGGCTTGGCTCAGAGCTGTGAGTTACTGTCTTCTAATCTGAGTCTGTTTACTTCCAGGAGTGTGCAGCCTGGTGCCTAAGATGGAAGTAGATATAAATGGGGAGTCCAGAAGTACCCTGACCACCCTGCCCTTGCCTGTGGCTGAGGGGAGCTCTCCAGGAAAAGCAGAGGCAGAGAAACCCCGCTGCTCTAGCACACCGTGCTCACCCATGCGTCGGACTGTGTCTGGTTATCAGATCCTCCACATGGACTCTAACTACTTGGTTGGCTTCACAACTGGTGAGGAACTCCTGAAGTTAGCCCAGAAGTGCACAGGAGGGGAAGACGGCAAGGGAGAAGCCATGCCTCCCTTGCGTGCTAAACAGCTGGACGCAGGACTCTCGCGCTCCTCTCGTCTGTATAAAACTAGAAGTAGGTACTATCAGCCATATGAGATTCCAGCTGTTAATGGCAGGAGGCGAAGGCGGATGCCCAGCTCAGGAGACAAGTGCACCAAATCCTTACCTTATGAACCTTATAAGGCCCTCCATGGGCCCTTGCCTCTATGTCTTCTTAAAGGTAAGAGGGCTCACTCCAAATCCCTGGACTACCTCAATCTAGATAAAATGAACATCAAGGAGCCAGCTGACACAGAAGTGCTACAGTACCAGCTTCAACACCTGACCCTCCGAGGGGACCGAGTGTTTGCTAGAAATAATACATGAATGACTTGCTCAGAGTTTAAACCATTTTAGGTCAGCCTGTACTTGGCTAGAGAAAAATCTACTGTTGTACTCTGTACATGACCCTTCACGTTAGAGATGGTTATATCAGCTAAGCGTTCCCGGAACATAAAAATTGTTTGGATCGAGTTTTGGATACAGGAATGAAATCACAGGTACTTGGGGCGGGGCGGGGGGATATCATTCTAGAGCACGCAACTGCAAAGAAAACCGAATGTTGACCGTTAGTTTGCATAGCTTTTTACCTAGGAAAAGGCCTTGGTGCAGTAATTTCACCTTTATGATTCTGACACCCAAATTGGGAATGTTAACCTGCTTGGTTGTTGCTAACTTGGTATGATTCATTAGAAATTTATATCGAAGTACCCAGTGCTTCTTGGATCTCTGTATTTTACTATAAAATGTATGTAATGATTTGTCGTATGAAATTCGGAGCTTGAACATGGCTGAACTGGACCACTTTTTATTTTTAAATATTGAGTTTAAATATTTTATAACTGGTTTTGCACTGAAAACAATTAACATTTCAGATAATTAAGAGAATAATCTTTCTTCACTTGCCTCAATGATAATATTGAGCAATGGATTTTTTTTTTTATTTCCGCATGGAAAGTTACTGATCTTTATGGCTGTAAAATATTCCTTTCTAGCATTATTAAAGTGTGTCTTAATAAAATTAAATTTGGGATACAAAGTATTTATTTTATGATGGGTGAGTGGGTGGGGCGCTTTTCCAAAATGTTTCCGATACAAACTTTTCATCAGTTGGAAACATTTCCTTAGTGCTTATTACCAATTTAAATTCCACATGGAACTTGAAGACAGGAAGGAGTCTCCCCACTGGGTTGTCAGTATAATGCTGCTTGCTTCTTTACTTCCTATGAGTATGGCTCAGGCAGGGAGCTCCTCCTGATTTTGACTATCAAATGCTTAAACTAAAGATGAAGTGATACTGCTTGGCCTAGGGTTGGGTCAGAGAACTTTCCAGGCTCAGTTCTCTGCAGTGTGGCACTCATCAAAATTTTAGTTTCGGGATTAGCCTGGGGGCCCAACGTGCTCCCAGTTTTACTGGGCTAATCCTGGATTACCTAACAGTTTATGTCTGTCACACTGGTTTAATTTGTTGATAAAGATACACTTCCTTGCCTTTAGTAACAGAAGCAACTCAACTATTCTTGACCATAAATGTATGTAACTTTCCTTTTGTAAACATTTCTGTTTCTTTTATTCAGTCTTAAAGGTGCAATTTATTACTGATTTGGCGTTTCTGGCTATAGAACTACATATTTTATGTTTTCTTTGGGGGCTCTGTGAGTTTCTAAGGGGTTAGCAGTCTTGCTTATAAAATAAGAACATTTTTAATTGACTACGGGGCCATTCCTGGAACAGTCATGACTTTTAACTCTGTCCAGAATGAATGGCAAACTTTCTTTAGAGCAGAATAACTCTTAGAAACCCCAGGAACTCTTCATAGAGAGGCAGCTGTGTTGGCAACGTGTAGGAGAGAGCTTTGGAGATGCTGGCTCCCAGCTTACTGAACTAGTCAGAGTTTTCAGTGGCTGGAAAGTTCCTGCTGTTGTCTATTCTAAAGTAAACTGCACCTTTGTAACATATTGTATTGATGAATGATCACTAAGATAAACTATATCTATACAGTCATTAGTTTGACAAGTAATAGAATCCTGTCAGATGCCAAAGAGTTGGGATTTTTACATTTAATGATTAAACACCGTTATTTATTGATGATTTACTCTCTGGAACTGTGTTATTTCTAACTGAAATAAAAGGGTGATCTAAACATATATTGGTTTGTGGTACTTTAAATCAAACAGACCATCACTAGGCTAGCTAAGGATTCCACCCAAGGGGCTGGTGAGATGGCTTGGCTGGTAAAGGCAGTTGCCTGACCTCTCGAGTTTGATTCCAGGACTCCCATGGTGGTAGGGGAAGACCAACTGCTATAAGTTTTCCTCCAACATCCACATGTGTGCCATGGCACATGTGTGCATATATACACATGTTCACACACACAAATAAGTACATGTATGAATGCATTCCACTGAAGCATTTATTTTAAGGCCCTAGTTTTAGCAAACAGAGTCATTGTCTCTTCCAGATGAAGGAAGTCTTCCCTGCAGTGGTATGGGTCCGGCCTCCTCACTGATAAAGTATGTGCCTGGGGATTGGCCTCCATGCCGACATTTCATAAGCCGGATGAAAATAGGTCATTTTAAAAAATTTTTCATTTATCTTTGGCAAAAATGAATGTGTGAAATGTTTGATCTGACACAGTTGCTATGTTTTGTTACATAGCCTTAGATAACTTAAGAACCGGTCTCCTAGATACAAAACATGGGCGTTCTAGGCCAGCCATTTTCAGAGAATGGTGTTCCCATAGTAGGAGTGTGTTACCAGCGGAGGGGAGGAAGTCAGAGGGAGAAGAGATTTCGTTAAAATGTCCAGTGCCTTAGTCCACAGCCATGGTGCCTGCAGGGCTGCTCCTGATAGCAGCCAGGGAGTCAGGGATTGAGAACATGGAAATCCCATGGTCGGAGAGCAGAGAGCCCCAGACCCTTTGGTCTGCTGTGCAGCTGAGAGTCTGTCCCAGGGACATCCAAGAGAGTCCTTTATCCCCTGTGTTTTAATGCTTGTCCCTGGGCTGCAATGTCTTTTTTGTACCTCAGATTTACTTACTGGATTCAGTATTTTTATTTTGGGAAACTTCTAGAAGTGCTCCAGTTAACTTTTACAGGCAAATTGAGTTCTCACCAAGAAAGGAGAATGTCTTAAATCCTGAGCAAAGCAACCTTGTTTTACTTATTTTTGTTCCCTCCTAATGTACTTTTGTCTTGGAAAGGCTTTTATTCCATTACAGTGGTTGAACTTTCGGTAATGAGGCTTTTAACTGGTCCTGGCCTAAGTGGTTTGTTCTCAATCAGAGCAAGGAGAGGCTGTCATGGTTTATAAATGGTATACGTGCTCTGAGCTGGGTGGTGATGGGAGAAAGGTTGGCTGCTGCCACGGTGCAGTGTACAGCAAGTGTTAAGTCAGATGGCCTTTTAAAACTATTTGTACTATTTAGTGCTATTTGATTAGGGAGATGGGAGTTGATGTGAAAGATTGCTTTGGAAAGATAATAAAACCTGATCACAGAGCTGGGCATGGGGGCTGGCAGTAGTGAATGATGATTCTCTTTGCAATATCATTCTCTAGGTAAGAATTCTGAAACAGACTTCTTTGATGTGTTTTATCAGAAAAAAAAATTTAAAGCTTTTTTTTTTCCTAGCTGAGAACACTAGAGACAATTAAAAGAAGAATGAATTTGAATTTGTTTCTTCTTTCATGCGCTAACTTTACAGAGCTCTGCTCTGGCGTGCGTGCGTGCGTGCGTGCGTGCGTGTGTATGTGTGTGTGTGTCTGCATCCACAATGAGTTGGTATTTTGCCATTGTAAAGTTACTTTGTAGAAGGTTTTCTTTAACTGTTTTAGAAGTCTGCCGGCTGTGTTTGATGTATGTGTCTATAGGCGAGTGCAGGTGAGGAGGGGAACGCTCAGCTGGGGTGGAAGAGGTACCTACACTGTCAGTGCTGTTGGCTGGCCCACTCTGGGAGAAGGGCTTTGAATGGTCTTGCTTTTATGAAAAAGTTAGCAGCCCTTTCAAAGTCCTGTTGGATGCTCTTGAGGGGATTCTTGCTGTGTGCTGGTGAAGGGTGGGAGCGTGGCTCCATGTTGACCTAGCTGCATTCATCGGGAGGAATAGGCTTCGCCATCCTTCTGAGTGTCACTCCTGGAAATATATATTTAGAAGTCATTGACTCTTCTACCTCTGTCCAGGGCTTCTAGAAGGAAAAATAACTTGGGCATCATGAAGTATGTGAACTTACTGAAATTCAGGCTTCAATAGGTTGGAGATGAAGCAACAAACATTGAGCACACTTACCTTCAGGCTCCCCTCCACGGCATGCGGCTGACAGGTGGGATGCTTCTGTGCAGGCTTTCATCCAGTCCAGATATGATCTCATTATCATTTTTTAGGCCAGTCATTGGCCGCCTGTGACATTTGACCAGTGTGAGGCAGAACATATTTTCTTGTACTTAAAAATACGTCCTGTGATGAGAAACAACAACAATGAAGAGAAAGGGTCCACTCTGAACCTCAAAAATCTCAATAAAGAGCAAGGACGGATGTTGTCTTCATCAGCAGCATGAGCTTTGGGGCCAGAAGTGTGTAAGACAGTGGTTCTCAACCTGTGGGTCACTACCTTTTTGGAGGTTGCATATTGGATGGCCTGCATATGATGTATTTATACCTTGGTTCATAACAGTAGCAAAATTAGTTATGAAGTAGCCACAAAATCATCTTATAGTTTGAGGTCACCTCACATGGGCAACAATTAAAGGGTCAAAGCAGTAGGGAGGTTGAGAATTACCGGTTTAAGAACTGCCTGTCACTGGGACAGGTGAGTAAGGCCTAGGACAATGAATACAAACTTAAGTGTTTAGGAAATGGACCGCAGTCTCAGACTGGAGGACTTGAGGTTTCTGGGAGTGAAATGGGAGAAAGATTTCGAATTTGTTTTTTTCTCAGTGGTTTAGTGATCTTGTTCAGTGTGTAATTTATTGCTGATCTGTATAAAAGTTGAAACATAAAGATACTTTTTTTCTCAAAAGGAAAATCTAGGGAGATTTTTTTAAAAAGGTAGGAGAAAGGCAAAAATCTTCGTAATTGACATTTGCATGCCAAACAGTTCCATCGTCCTCTGTGTCTGCAGCTGGGTGGTGAGGTGAACTGACCTACTTTCTGGAAGGGTTCAGGAGGAAGGGAGCTGAACTGAAACTTTCAGGGTGGTCATTGAAGAGGCCAGAGCAAAGAAATCATAATTTGAAAGATGATATTTTACTGGTTTTTTTCCCCAATACTTTCTTCTGTTACTTTTATCTCGGTGCAAAGTGGGATGGAAATAACCCATCCTACTTAACTCAATCATGTAAGGTCAGAACCTGTACTGAAAACTTCCTTCTTAACAGTTTCTCTAAGACATAAAACGGTATGGAAAACATTTTCTTGTAAAAACTTCCTAATATCTTCAAACGATATTTAGAATACTGAGTTAGTTGGCATTGTTTGTATTTTACTTTCTAGTCATCTCTGTTAATATTTCCATAATATTTCACATGTATTTTAGTGTCATGTTTGTTCAATATAGGAATTTTTTTGTAAAGGATTAGGTTATCCACAGGATTGAAATACTGTTTTACTTGCTGAGCACGTAAGGCTCTCTGTGGGTCAAAAATATTTTCTCATTCATTATGCATGAGGAATACATTTGGTGCTGTGTTATCTATATGTCTGTAAGAAGAGCGTGTGCTATTGGGGCAGGTTCTTAAAGTGAAATGATAGTGCTTGTGGTTATTTTTAAGCTACATGAATTCTTTGACTTAAAATTTATATATATATATGTGTGTGTATATATATGTGTATCTATATGTATGTATATGTGTATATATGTATACATGTGTATATATTTTGTATATACTTATATATGTGTGTATATATATTTGTGCATATATATGTGTGTGTATGTATATATGTATATATATATATACATATGTGTGTGTATTTGTACATGAGCACTAGATTCACACTGTTTCTATCACTCAGCTCCTCCCATATCTCCTCTATTCCCTTGCGGTTTTTTCTTTTTCTTTCTTTCTTTCTTTTTTTTCTTTTTTTTTTTTTTTTTTTTTTTTTTTTTCTGAGAGACTTTCTGACTAGATTAGAAAACAAGTCTCTTAAAGCCTGCTTTCCCTCCCCAGGGCCAGGTGGCTGTAGAAACCACTTGAAACCATTTGAAGTACTGCAGACGGTTGTGGCTGTTACTCTGCAAAGTGGGAGTCTGGGAGAACTGCTTCTCTGGAGAGCTGATGAGAGGGATGGAATGCTGTGTGTGCACAAGTAGTTACGTAATGCATTGGAGGTTACAGATAGAGTGCTGTGTGTGTGTGTTTGTGTGTATGTGTGTGTGTCTGTCTCTCTGTCTTTTGTTTTTACATAGAACCATTAAGGTGAAACAACACTGAGCCTGGAGATTAAAAAGGAGCTCTCCAGGCACTCTAAGGAGAGAGAGAGGGAGGGAAGGAGGGAGGGAGGGAAGGAGGGAAGGAGGGAGGGAGGTAGGTAGGAAGATGAGGATGCCTCAGGAGGGAGTGATATCAGGTTGGGGGTGGGACTCATCTATTCTACTTTCTCCACTGCCCTCAGCAGTCTGGACAGCAGTTTGCTTTGCATGTCTCTAGAACGCCAGGAAAGAACATTATGCTGGCGCTACCATTGACACTTGACCCACATTTTCTGGTAGAAAGTTAAGCAGTGAACTTTCTGATATTTTAAACTGCCAAATGTAGTTTTCCATCAGCACTCTTTTTATCCAGCATCCTTTGTGCTGCATCCAGGTAAGTGCCCTCTCATCTTCTGCAGCTCTTGGTGGTCTGGAACTGGCAACTGCCCCTGGAACATGGCTTTGAGCCCTGGTGCTCTCCTGCAGCACTGGCCTGTGGGAAGACTGAGGACGAACTTAGCTTACATTTAGCATTGAATAGAACGACCCACTACGCAGGTGCCAATACAGGCGTTCTGGTTTTGTGTGTTTTCGTTTTCTTACGTTGGGGATTGAACCTGTTTCAATCGAGCTAGGCGAATCATCTCTGCCACTAACATGCGCTTGGATCCTCATTGGTTTCTTTTAAAAAAAAAAAAAAAACAGAGGCTATTGGAGCTGGACAGCTTAGCAGTTAAGAACACTGCCTGCTTTTTCTAAGGACCCACTTTCAATTCGCATCGTTCACATAACAGTCCGAAAATGTCTGTAACTTCAATTCCAAGACATTCAGGTCCCCTTCTGGTTCTGTCGGGCACCAGGCATGCACATAGTACATTTACATGCATGCAGGAAAAACATGCACACACATAAAATTAAAACAATATTAAAAATAGAAAAATCGATTATGTTTTGCAAGCATGGGCTGGAAGCTTTCTGATGACCCCCTTTGGAGGAGCCTCCCCTTAAGACTCCTTTGCCTGACCTCTGATTAGTCCCAGAATTCCCTCCTGTGACCTCTTTCTAGGATTTAGTATTGAGCAGGATTATTTACTAAGGGAGGAGGAAGGAGCAGGTGAAAGCCCGAAGGTTGTTTCGAGTATTTTCATCAAAGGTAATTTTAAAGGCCACCAGCTTACTTCCCAGCTTCTTAAGAAAACACTGAAGGAAGCATGACACCTGCATGTTATACTCAGTGGCTAAAACCACACTGACTTTTTGCTTTGGAAGAAAAAAAAAACCACTCCTACTCTGGCGTAATACACATGTGTGAGATCAGCATGACCTTTAACTTCTTTGCAAAATGGGAAAAATAACTTCTGATTACAGCGCTTGTTAGAATTGGACACAATGTGTGGACTCAAAAGTGCCGTCGGCTCCAGAGCAAGTGCTGAGTAAGCTGCAGAAGCAGGAAGAAGGACAAGGCGGACTCCTGAAGGGACCGGATTCTTGGTTTCCCCACAGCTACTTTAACATAAGTTGCAATCACTGCATTTAAAACTCGCATATGTAGGTGCCATGTGAACACGTGTTGGCCCTTACACCCTGTTAATGAACTAAAGTTGCGTTTAACCCCGTGTGTGTGGAGCTAGGTCTCTGGGGGGATGGGAGGAGAGTATTCGAGCCGATGATGAGTTTTATTATCTGAGGTGTTTGTTTGTGCTAGACATTGTTGTGGTTTGATATTATAGTACTAGGTATAGAAGAATATGAATATAAATAATATTGATGGTATATAATAAAAGCATCTTAAAAGTTCAGGTGACCATTAGAGATCATCTAACACTGATGTAAGTGACCCTTTATGACATATCTCGAGTGCTTTGTTGTGAAAATTCCCTCTTACCAAGCCTGGCTTAGAACCCTGGAGTTGGATCTAAAGGGACCGAAAATGTAAGATGATCAAGATCAAGATATGGCCGATTTTAGATGTTATGGGCAGTCTAAAAAGTTCCGATTATCCATGTGTTTACTGGTTATTTCCTGTCTGGTTCTGTGGCCCCTGAGAGACAGCTGTATGTTCCTAATGCCAGGGTTGATGCAGTCAGGGAAAAGGGAAGGCTGGGCCAGAGTCAGGTGCTTCACCGGCCCTCTGGAATTCCTGTCTGTGAAGCTTCTCTCTGAACTCTGTCCCTTCTACCTGAGAACTTCTGGACTATAAAGGAACCACTTTCCGAAATTCCTGTTTGCAGACTTTGTTATTTGTTCCTGGAATGAGTTGTGGGTTTTTTGGTTTTTGTTTTTGTTTTTTTTTGTTTTTTTTTTGTTTGTTTGTTTTTGACAGGATTTTAGTAGTGGCTGTTAAAAATATGCCAAGTCTTCCCTCTGCAAAACCCAAAGCTTTCTACTCTGGGTTTTGCAGTTTATTTTAGGCAACCATCCTTAATCATTTGCCCCCGGGAACATTAGCACAATTCCTATTAGTGGGCCTGTGACCCCAGTACAGAATTTCTCTTGAGGTAGGACTCTGGCAGGGCACTCAATCCTAGTAATAATACTAAACCATGCTGTACTTACTGTGGGCAGAGGCGACCAGACCTTTTCTCATCACAGTGTTGTCAAACATCTGATGATTAAAAAGATAACCCACACGAAGGGCTTTATAAAAATGTCTAGCACCAACTTCTTCCTTGCTGTCTTTTACATTCCTGCCCTGCCCAGCCTCCTCCTGCTGCTGTGACGTAGGATCTAGAAGATCCTATGCACGGAATCTAAATGTGCTCTAGATCCAGGTTGGTCCTTATGCAGGGTGCATTAGGTTATACATGGTCCAGGGAGCTTCCTTCTGGGAACCCGGCAGTGTTTCTGTAGCACCAGGCTGCTCACATGGTTACAAGGTAACTTTGAACATTATTTGCTGCCATTCGCTTTGGTGGTTAGCTGTAGCTAACTTGCTTTGACAGGTCTATGTTGCTGGGGGAAAGGGCTCCATTCTCATCATTTCCCGCTCTCCTTATGAAGAAGAAACTATTCCTGTCTTGTAGTCTTGTAACTTCTGGATTCATAACCTGCATTACCTACATCACTAAGAAGACTTTTCTTGTCCCCTCAATCATGAGTCCAGGTTTTGTGTGGTTTAGTTTGCTTTGCTTTTAGGGTTGTTTTTGCTTTGCTTTGTATACATTTAGAATTCAGATGTTTTAGAATACATTTACAATGCAGTAATATTATGATGCTTACTATAGTTTTTTTATATCTGTTAATGATGGATGCCTTTGTCATCTGTCCACCATGTGGGCTGGCGTTGACAGCAGCCATTCACTCAATCATACAGAAACACATGAACTCTTCTGTTTTGTTTTCTCACCCCGCCCCCCAAAAGCCATAACTACCGGGTAGGTTAGATTTTCATGGCTTCTGAAGCAAAGTGAAATTTCTTTCTTAATATGTACTCATTCTTTCATAAGCTTCAAAATGATATTAATTCTTCGTGAAGTATCTAAAAGATGGACAGATAACAAAAATCAACATTTACTTGGTGGCAAATTATAGGCGCAAAGTGCATGTCTGGTTTAACTCTGTATTCTCCACCGTCTGAGTGCCAGCTTTAATGAATGTAGTAAGTAAAAGTTGGAATGCAGGAGGACTTCAGGTGTGATTGGACCTTTGTTTGAATTATAGAAATTTCCAGGAGACACTTGCACCTGAAAGCTTTTTCATGGAACATTCTGTTCATGTGACTGCATCCACGCAGTAAGCATTTATAACAACCTTTTATGCTGTTGGTCAGCCCGTCAAAAATTTAGACTAACAGGCATCACTCTGTGCTGTACAGTGGGCCCTGCCCTATTCACGATATTTAACATGTCCAGGAGGGGCGGGGCTCCCCTGAAGGCTTGCTGGTGGTAGATGCCATGTACGACTTCTTAATCTGTCTGTGTTTTGTTTTGAAATCCTTCTTTTCTGTAGACATTTTTTGGGTTTTTTGTTGTTGTTGTTGTTGTTTTCTTTTTCTTTTTTTTTTTCTTTCTTTTTTTTTTTTTTTTTTTGACTCTAATCTAGATTTAAAAGACCCAGTTTAGTTTGGGGCTCTTGTTTTGGGACGTTGTCTCTGAAATAATATTTGTTTTCAGATATCCAATTTGGTTTTTAGAAGACCAACTTCCCTTTGAGAACAAAACAAAATAAGAAAAGCAACTTATCCCAGCCCCCAAAGGAACAAGAAGAACCAACCAAACTCCCTACACTGATTTGTTTAGCAATATCTTGAAAACCTACTGTGTGCCAAATTAGGGAGTGGATGGCAGTTAGTGATCAAAAGCCTGTGGATTTTCCCTGAGTGAAATACACTATACTGTGTCAGTAACCAATGGTATTATGCAATTCGATCGTCATGGCAACTTTCTCACCAGTTTGACAACTTGTTAATAGTTTTATATGCTAACTCCACGAAAGAGACATTGAAATTGTTATTCTGGAGCAACATAGTCTTGGGCTGAGGATGAAGTTCAGCTGGTTTGCAAATTGCAAACCCTTTTAAGTTTACTTAATATGGAGGAAGCCCTTATTTAGTTCCCAGCAGCCTGTCAGCCCAGTGAGGTGCTGCATGATTCTCATCTCAGCATTCATGAGCAAGGGTGGAGGATCAGAAATTTGCGATGACTCCATTCCTGGCTACAGAAACTTGAGATGTACTTGGGATACAGGAGGCCCAGATGATGGGGGTGGGGTGGGGAAGAGGGTGGAGAGAGAGAGAGACAGAGACTGACACAGAAAGAGACGGGGACACACAGAAGTACAGGAATACAGACAGAGACAGAGTCAGTCTTTCTAAATGAGTATACTCTTTGAAGGAATATGCGGATAAAGGTCCCACTACAACTAACTCAACCGTGTACAGTGGTTAGCAGACACCTGCTCTGAGTGCTATGACAGCTTACATCACTGGCTTCACAAGACACAAAAGGGGCAAGGCAAACAGCATGGGAGTGGAGGAAAAGTCTGATGATTTGGGGACACTCAAGGTTTTTCCCCTTTGTCAGTTATCCCCTGGCTCAGATTTTAAAATACCTTTCCAGTTGCTGACTTGCAAGTTTCCCTCAATGTCCTCAGCGCTGTGGGTTCTGTATGGGTTGTAGGTTAACAGTTCTGTCATGACCACCCCAAGATGGCTAAGTACCTTGTTATTTCTGGGAATCGCAAAAGCATGCCTCCTGAAATATGCAGAAATCAGAGCAAGGAGGAGCATTTATAAAAACCTGACCTTGGGCTTTAATTTCTCTGTCTCTACCTTGAGATCATTGCAGAAACTTGATTGCATCGTGGCGGTGTTTTATTGATTAAGATGGTTGCCTCGGAATGGCTTTCCAGTGTCTTTGGCACACTTACTAGCATAGGCATCCTTGAAGCTATTCAGAGTGGGACTAGAAAATCCTTCCCACTGTGAAGCAAGAGCTGCGGGAGAAGTCCTCTTAGAAGCGTGTGGCTCTCAGTTCTGCTACAGTCAACCATCATCACATCTACATGCGGGGGTAGGGGGCGGTTCACCCTGTCATGGAGTTGAATGGCCAATCCAGACAATGCAGCCCTCAGAATAGGCTAGCTCTGGCTTTGAATTCTGACCTTAAGCCCTGAGACTGACACTTGGTGCGCTGTAACTGTAAGCTGCTGTATTTGAACCTCAGGTTATTAAATTATTATTGACGATATGGGGTAAGTTTACATGTAATTACTTAGCCCAGGTCTGGTGTCATGGTTACATAACTCTTCCTAGCTTCTGCAGGTTGAAGGAGCAGACATCCATGCACCTTTTCTTTACACACAGTAAATGATTTCTCAACTATTTTTGCCTTTTCGTTACTTCGTTTTATAAAGCGATAGTGTGTCAAAGACCACAAAAACAATTTTGAACTTAAAAAAAAATTAATTTGGCTTAAGAAATAACAACCTTTCTCAATGGATCTGTGCATTGTATGTGGGTGTTCATGTGTGTGTGCATGCCATGTCTATGTGTGTGCTTGTGCATGGCAGAATCCAGCCTCAGGTGCTCTTCCGGCCCCACTCACCTCTGTAAAGACGAATTCTTGGGAACCACTCACCTCTGTAAAGATGAATTCTTGGGAAGAAGCTGGGCTGCAAAGACCGATTGCCCGAGAGAATTACAGTGATACAGAGGGTTGGAATGCTGCAGGTCCAGAGCCTAATTATACTTTATTTGGGGCTGGTTATAGCCTCCTGAATAACCAATTCCTTCTTCATCTCAGTTGAAGAACTAACGTCTTGTAACTAGTAAAATCTGTTGGAAACAGACCACTAGCCTGTACCAACCCAGAATGCAGTCACTTAATATCTGAGGACCATGGGATGTCTGAGGACCATGAGATATCTAAGGACCATGGGACAGATTTCCTCATCTTGTAACTGCTGCCTGTCTGATGTTGTCACCAATGTGTTTTTAAATGTCTTGGTTTATAACTCTCTTTTTATGTTATGATAAATCTATATGAATTTGCTTCCATTTGCCCTGTTTCCTGGATCTCAGTCACTCAAATTTAGCTCTAAAACAACAAACTCTTTTTTTTTAAATTGTTCACCCCCATTCCAATTTCTCTTTATCCTCCCCTTCCCACTGAATCCCTTCTTCCCAAGTCCCGCCCTTTCTTTCATTCTTTTAAATTTGATTTAATTTACTTGTATGTTCAGTTAGAGTTGCTTCCACAAGCTGGCCGGAAAGTTATTTACTCACGTGTGGGCAGTTACCAGTAGCTATACACTGAAGGCAATCACACCTCCTTCCCCAGCAACGGAAACTGGCTCTGGATCCTCAGGCAGGGTTTTTTATGGTCTGTAACTCTCCAGACAGGCCGTGTGGCTGGATAATGAGCCCCAGGGATCTACTACCTGTTTCCACCCCCTCAATACTAAAATTACAACTGAGCTGGGGCAGGGCTGGGCCTGTGCTCTGGGGACTTCACTTGGGTCCTTAAACTGCCAAGGCACACTCTTTAATGATGGAGTTCTCTCTTCAACCCTCAAGGTCTGGTTTATATTTGATATTGTGCCATCAATGTCATAGCTGTATCATTTCCAAACTGAGTGTCAAGCAGTTTTGTTTTACTTCCAGCTGAACCATCAATAGATTCCCATCATTTATAGGTTTGCCTCATTTTAATGGTGCAGGCAATTTGTAAGTATAATATATACTTATAACCAGATCTGCCTATCATTGTGACATAACTTGATGGCCCACCAGTGAAAACAAAACAAAACAAAGATCCCAGTCCCAAGCCCAGATTCTCCATACCAATTATAGAATTTACAACTTTACAGTTTAAAAGGCCAATTGCTTTTCTTTTTCACAGACAACTTTCTCTTTTTATTTTATTTTATTTTTTTTTACAATCCAGTTGTTGCCCCTCTTGCAGTCTGCTCGCCCACAATTCCTCATCCCATTCCTCCAGAAGCCAATTCTAGAAGAACTAGACCGTTAAAATGTTTTTAAGGGGGCCAATGAGATGACTTAGCCAGGTAAGATGCTTCTTGTCAATCCTGCTGACCTGGCTGATCCCCAGACTCATATGCTGGGAGGAGGGAAGCAACTTCTCCAAGCTGTTTGTCTGTTTGTGTTCGTTCTCTCTCTCTCTCTCTCTCTCTCTCTCTCTCTCTCTCTCCCTTCCTCCCTCCCTCCCTCCCTCTCCATCCCTCCATTCCTCCTTCCTTCTCCCAGCACATACCCACATACACACAAATGTAAAAAATTCTTAAATGTTCTCTGATATGTAGAGATAATTAACTTTTTTTAGAATTAATTATTACTGTGTAGCTACCTAAATCACACTGGAAGTTAACTTTCAAGGCCAGGTGTGTAACTGTCGTTTACTAATCTGTGGGTTCTTCTTCCAGCCCCCTAACACTAGCTCGGAGAGAAAGAAGGATAGAGGGGAGAGAGAGAAAAAAAATCCTGAATAAAGTCAAGTAGGAAAGGGGGCAATGGTATCATTACCATACTTCCTGCTGACTAGGGGCATGGAGTTCCTTGGGGCAAGTTTGCTCTTTGCTATCAGGATATCTAATTTCTTCGTCTTTTTCTCCCCTTTCTCTTACTCCTCTTCTTTCTCCTTCTCCTCCTCCTCCTCTTCTTTCTTTGCACACAAATACTTAAAAAACTGCAACCAACCATCAGCCCACCATGCCTCTTGGGGCCCTAGCATGTATATACCCTCTGAAAAGTTCCCGGAATTCCAAATGTCACACACTCCCAGAAACTACCTGCTGCTGGCAAAATCACGCCCCTGCTAGAGCACGAGCAAATCATAGTCACCTGTTGTGAAGCGTCCCTATACCGCCACAGCTGGGATTAAAATGAAACTATATCGCAGTCCACACGTGTTTAGGTGAGAATGCAGAATGACCTTTGTTTCAGGCGATACGTTTTATAGTTTGCATCAGCAGCCCTAAGCTGCTCATTTCCCTCATATTTTGGTGTAACTGTAGATTAAGTCCTTCTAGGTCACCTCTTCTGGGTCCTTAGTTGTTAACTTGCTGGGGTGTAGCATCCTACATGTTATTTCGTTATTACATCCTTTATGGTTATAGTTTTGGAAATGTGAAAACAATTTGGGGCCTCATGGCAGAGATCATGTGACTAGCGCTGATATTTTTCCTACATTGTTTCGACCGGTGGTTGGAGATCTGTTTGCTGTATGAGTCCTCATTCTGCTTCATGAATACCCGAGGACCTAGCAAGCAGCCTCGTGAGTTTCTACATTAAAAGCGCTTGTTTTGACAGCAACAAATCTCTCTAAAAATATTTACCTAGGGATTTTATTTTCTTTTTACCCCTCAATGATACAAGGGGAAAATAGTACTATTCTGAGAAATGTAACATTATTTTCCACATTAAAAAAAAGAAGTATTTTAGGTCTGTTTTGTCACAAGGGAAACTACCTTTACATTGACACACAAAGAAGAACAAAGTTAAATTTAGCAAATAATCTTAATGCAGACCATGCTGCAAGCTCCTAAGGACAGCTGTTTTCGGATTTGCGTTCTCTAGATAGGACAGTCAGCATAGGAAGCCATGGTCAGCTGGAATCAATGGGCACAAACAGCAGTGAGTGACCTTTGCGTCCAGGGAGAGACATCACTCCGCTTCTGGCTCTTCACAGCTGATGTGTTTGTGTTTGTAATATACAGCTGAACCTGAAAGTTCATCTCTCATCTTGTTCCAGGAGGGGGACAGAGATCCTAAGCAGCCCAAATGATTCAAATTTAAAATTGCTATGCAGAAAAGGTCAGTGATGCCCTGTTCCCAGGGACAGTCTGGACGCAGCAGGCAGTGCTTCTGATTAAAATTCCCTTTGAGAGCTGCTGATTTGTGTGATTGGAAAACCAAATAGGTCCTTAATCACCTAGATACCGATGACATCATTGGGAGTCGTAAACTATCCAATATATGAACGTTCTCTTCCAAGTACCAACTTCATTTTGAAACTTGAACAACAACAGAGAGCCACATTTAACAACGGCTATTTATAGTTGGATGATGCAAGACCTCTGATCCTATAATTCCTGTTGTTCTCTGAAAACAAAGACCCATTAAACTTCGAAGGACTGACAGTGATCTTGTGATGTATCTGTGCTGTTAAGTGTGTGACTAGGGAGGGAACTGTAACACAGTTAGTGTCCTTGGCACCTGACTTGATGGGGTCTCACTGATGGGATGGGCTGCTTTTGAGAGAAAATGGGACTTCGGAGGTTGGTACCTACTTTTGCCATAAGAACCATGAGTCCATTTGTAAGATCAGCACACAACCAACATATTTAGGTGGTGACAAGGGACAGATCCAATGAATTAGGTCTTCCCTTTCCCATCTGTGAGACTCTTATTTTCTGAATAGGACAGTTTTGTTCTTGTATCATCTTCCTGTAACTAGGACCTTCCCAGGAAGTCTTAGACAGAAGTATTCCCCTTCAAGGAGAGGCTGCCATGATACTGAGAGATATATGACATCCTCCTCAGCAGACCTCATATTTTGGTATGAGATATTAGTTAGCAGGCATAGCTTGCTTTATTTTCTTTCCTATTTGTTTACACACTGTGGTATCTGTGATGTTTCAGGTATGTTTCAAAGCTACAAGAAAAAAAAAAAAGTTAAGACCAAGTCTCTATACACACACACTTAAGTACATTTATAGTCTTTGAAATGACCCTGGGAAGTCCTGGTTTTCCTAGCTTTTCCAGTATGTGCAGAAATCTGCAG
Source organism: Arvicanthis niloticus (assembly GCF_011762505.2). Taxonomy (NCBI): domain Eukaryota; kingdom Metazoa; phylum Chordata; class Mammalia; order Rodentia; family Muridae; genus Arvicanthis; species Arvicanthis niloticus. The sequence goes on along the minus strand of NC_047674.1, from coordinate 7,491,892 downwards.
GGACTATGAGTATGTGTTTGTGGCTTCCTTTTTTGTTGTTGTTGTTTTTAATTTTGGTTTTTTGTTTTTTGTTTTGAAAGACTGAAAGGGAATTTGGGAATTCCTTATGATAGTAAACACTGACCTCTGGCCTCTAACCTCCCCTTCAGTGGGAACTCTGATAGGTACTCTGAGGAGGCACCCAATCATAGGTGGAGTTGCTACCAATATTTAAAACTGCAAACGATAAGGGTTTCCTTTACAGGAATATGGTCGTGAATGTTCACCCTGAGCTTTTAGCAGCTCATGTGAAATGATAATAAATTATACACAAAGGCGGAACACGGAGGAAAAATGCAGTCTTATTAAATTGAATTTAGAGGATGGTTAATTCTGATGGGGTTGAAGTATTGCTCATCCTGCAGTAGGCACATTGGTGCCGGGAAAAGTCCTTGAGACATGTGGCATAGAACTGTGACATTGACCTGTTAAGCTGCACTGAAGCATCTTGAGTAGAGTGGAGGAGTGAAGGCTGAATGCCTGAGTGGTCTCACTGCTAATGCATTGGCACTCATTACAGTTACGGACTTTATAGCTGTCCTCGGTGGTTACTCTGGTACTATAAAAGACAGCGAAGATAGATTTCTTAAGTAGTGGATCTCAAATGGATTGGGAATGCTTCGAGGTCAAATACATACATCGAGGGTATGTTTTTAAATGTCTAAATTGCACAGTCGCTAGGAAGCAGCCATAGCTGTGTGTGCACATTAGTGAAATAATTAAAATAAGAGATAAGAAGGGAACATTGGTGCTTAGTAGGTTTATAAACAAAGTAAGGTCAGTGTTTATTTTCAAATGCTTATATGGTATAAGAAGCTAAGAATAACAGATAATAAGCTCGTGGGAGAAAAGCTTGATAACTGTCTGTGAACAAATAAGATGAGAATTAAAAATCGATAAAATGAAAGAGCTAAATCTTTCTGGCTGAGTCTCATGTGCACTTTCACATTTCCTAGCACTATCGAGGCAGCCAAGCAGAAGATAACTAGGATTTGCTTTCATTGTATAAGATTAGCTGCAGATGGTTGTGTCTTGAGTGACAGTTTGAATTCTAACCCCGATTCCTCATAATCCCCTCTCAAGGTCTTGACATTGTGAAGTTATCTTAGTATTGAATGATTTTTTTTTAATTATCCACTGTTCCTCTTTTATATAGAAAAAGAAAGAAAACAATCAAGACAACCTCACCTGCTTGGTGGCCATTAGCACTCTGCATTATGATTTCCTCTGCAGGCGGTGAGGGCAGTCGCATGAGGAAGACGGACCACATCACACAGTCCCCACCTCAGACGCTGCTCTGGCAGTGTCAGGGTCATGCAAGGACAGCAGGAATCTGAGAGCATGATGATTCTCATGAAGACTCCAGATGGGATTCTAGTTATGTGCTTAGATTTCACTGGGCAATGCAGGCAGGTCTGAGATGGTAGCCCGTGTCTCACAGTGACACAGGGAAGGAAAGCATCAGTAGTCTAGACTATGTGCTGCAAATTACCAGGCATATCCTGGCTTTTTCTACCATGCCTTCTGGTTCTCTACAACTTATTCTGGAAAAAGTCTATTTTTAAAAAAAAAAAAAAAAATCACATCTCATATCTAAAATTAAGAAATGGCCAATAATGTTAATGTATCTGGATGACTTTCTTAGATGCTTATTGGCAATGTTTAAAGTTTTCCAAGGTCAGGACTCTGAAAGCAAAGCATTGGTTCGCTGTCTCCCATACCTACCTCCCTACCTAATATTGAAAAAACACTTCTAGTTTCCCAATTGTTGTGTTTGCTTTATTTTTTTTTCCCTCAGTTCTTATGGTTGTCATAGTCATTATCTTACATTTGTTCTCTGTTTCTAACAGTGTAAACTTCATAAAGGACAGGGGTTTGTCTCTGCTTTGTTGTATCACCATTACCAAGAATAATGTCAGATACACAATAAATATTTGTTGACTAAATAAGTGAATTTTAAGAGATCAGAGTTCACTGATTCGTTCAACAGACAATTGTCAAGGAAATGTGTTACCTGTGCCTTGTTATGTGATCAACTCTTTTGGATTTTTAGCATGCCTATGTAGTTGACACTATTAATTATTCTTTGCCAAGCACCCTTATACCCCTGGAACCTGTGACTTTCAGTATCTGTTGGGTGAACTTCTTGGACACCTGACTTCGTTCGGTAGAACATTATAGACTTATGGAAGCCAGCACATGCATGGCGGTGTGGTGGCTCAACAGAAAGGCACTTGCTTCAAAACCTGATGGCTATGCTTGGTCCAGAATCCACATGTCCGAAGGGAAGGACCAACTCTCTTCAGTTATCCTCTGACTTCCACAAGCACGCCGCCAGTTGTGCATGCCTCCTAAATAACAAACATATTAAAAAATTTTGTTATACATTACA